>NW_027397066.1:86656070-86770333 GCF_003265705.2 Callorhinus ursinus
GAGGGAGGGAGGGAGGGAGGGAGGAAGAGAGGGAGGAAGAGAGGGAGGAAGGGAGGGAGGGAGGGAGGAAGAGAGGGAGGAAGGGAGGGAGGGAGGGAGGGAGGGAGGAAGGAAAAAAGGGAAGAAATGCAAGATATTAATGGCAGTTGGCTGATTTCTTCTTACCTTTATTTAAAATCATTTCTTTATAAAAACTACTTGTAACAATACATAATTGATCACTGAATCACGTGAAAGCTTGCTCCTGGAGGAAGAGAAGAAAGAGCATTTTTCATGCAATATAACTATCTTGGCTTTCTAAACTACATATGATATAATATGGTAAATACAGGTTTTGTAGCTAAATTTTTAGTTTTGGAAGGGAAGATTAAAATATATTATTATTTTTGTTGTTGTTAATTGAAGAACTGGGATGGAATCGATAAAATGAGATTCAGTGAAGACAGCTAGTGTGGCTCACTAAGGGAGGAATAATTAAGTGCACAAATATAGAATAAGGGAATACTGAACTGCCAGTGTTACTACAGGGAGAGATCTGGTGGTTATAAACAGTGGGTAATAAATTGAGTAGGAGTCAATAATACAATACAGAACGTTATTTAAAAAAAGTTAATGCCATAGAGAACTGGGTTGTATTCATGGACTGTTGTACATAAAACGAGCCGGAGCTTTACAGAGTGCAAAGAAGCAATGAATAAAATATATTTTAATAAATGCTGAGGAAAAAGGGAGAAGGATCAGATGTTTATGGCTTAAATTGATAACATTTAATTAATGTATCTGGACCAAAACATTAACATTGAAAGTCAGAAAGATACCGCCTAGAACAATTAAAATATTCCAAAAAATGAGAAATTCTTCAGCTTTTATGTATAACAGGCTGAAAACTTCCAACTTGTGGTCTAATGTTATCAACTGCTGTCTCTTTAAAAGTGGACTTAGTTCCATTTTGAGTATCTATCTTATGTTAAATGGGAGGCATAAACATATAAAACTGAAATATGCTCATCCTACATTAATTTTGGACCATGATCACTTTAAGTATTTAAAGTATATAATTTTCTCCTTTAAATTTGCAATTTCATGAGAATTTATATTTAGTGTTTAAAATATATGCTCTGCTGTAATTTCATACCAAGTAGATTTTTTAAAGACTAACTTACTTATTTGTCCGGGGCGGGGAGGCGGGGGAGAGTGAGCATGAGTTGGAGGAGGGGCAGGGAGAGGGAGAGAGAGAACCTCCAGCAGATTCCCTGCTTAGCATGGAACCAGCTACGGAGCTCAATCCCATGACGCTGAGGTCATGACCTGAGCCGAAATCAAGGGTCAGATTTCTCTTAACCAACCGAGCCACCCCAGCACTCCTCATACCAAATAGATTTAAGTGGAAGATTTTATTTCCCTTTGAGAGAATATGTGCCAAAGTGAAAAACCACCACAAATATTTAGGAATCATATATAATTCAACAGAATAAACAATCTATAGCTGTGTTGGCAATGCATATATGTTGTGTATTAAAATTATAAAAGTTGGCCAGTAACTGCTAACATGGGCTCTTACAGATAATCAGAAACTGTATTATGGTGCATTGTATTCCTGAAAGCTTTTGCCCACCAAATCCTCCATTCTGCTCTTGTGAGTCTAATCAATGTCTTCATTTTCTAATCAACAACAAAAAGATCAGCAGCACCATATTAGAGACCTCAGTCCCTTTCCACAAGAATATACTCTGCACATCCTTTCTAGAACAAGAGTTTGCTTCCTAAAGTAGTATGAGAAATGGACCAAGCACAGGATTTGGAGTTAGAAGATATAGTCCTAGCAGCATGAACTATATGACTAAAGCATGTTACTTTTCCAAGTCACAACTCACAGGGTTGTTGAGGATAAAGCACATTGGACATGTAAACTGTCATGAGCGTAGAAAAGATGCTCCCACCCCATTGCTCAAGAATTTATAGCACCTTCTTTTCTGTTTTCTTCCTATTTTTAAAAAAATTTTAAAGATTTTATTTATTTGAGAGAAAGAGCACACATGAGTGGGGGGTAGGGGCAGAGGGAGAGAGAGACAATCCTCAAGCCGACTCCTGTCAAGCAGAGAGCCCAATGCAGGGCTCGATCCCAGGACCTTGAGATCATAACTTGAGCCAAAGGCAGATGCTTAACCGACTGAGCCACTCAGGCACTCCTCCTCTTAAATTTTTAAATTACAAAATAATCCATGCCCAACAATCTGTCTTGTGTGTATCTTGTATGATGCAAGGTTATCTCTTGTATGTTCTTGTGTGATATCCAAGACTTTCAGCCTAACTTTTAAGTCAAATTAACATATATCTGAATTTCTACTGTGTACCACCATGTGGTCAGTGGAGAGTAGTTTAAATGTTTCTCTTTTTTTTTCAGGTAAGCTTTACACTTAACCTGGGGCTTGAACTCATAACCCTGAGATCAAGAGTCACATGTTCTATTGACTAAGTCAACCGGGCACCTCATAAATGCTCCTCTTTGAGGTGGGGCTCATGCCAGAGTTGTTGAGATGATATAAAATCAGTGATATCAAAATTTCATCTAAAGTTAAATAACAGTTCAACATCTACAGAACAACTTAAACTAACTATATAGTGCCCTCCCCACATTCCCCAGTTTCTTTTCTTGCTCAATGAAGCCATCTTATTTCTTATCATTTCCTTTTAACATTGACTCTCAATTTTGAGAAAGTTAATCTGCTTGCCTTTCCCATATACTGTTTGCATTCTGTGTACATTGGACTATGACATATCCACCCCCTTTATCAACTTTGTCACCTACACAAGGTTACCTCTTTCAAAAACCAGCTCACATATATCACTTATGTGTGTAGGGTGTTTTTTGGTGTGTGTGTGTGTGTGTGTGTGTGTGTGTGTGTGTGTGTGTATACACCTTTTGGGGACACATTTTCTCCCTAGCTGGGTTGTAAGTTCTTTGAAAATATAATATCTGGCACTTGATAGGTACTTAATAAATTTTGATTAAATGAATAAATGAATAAAATGTTAGTCAATTGCTTAATTTTGTAACTAAACATTTCTGTTATCAGTCTTAACGATTTTAGTGGAAGAGGGACTAAACACTTAGGGGCTTCTTACACATCTAATATTCTGAAGTATTCTTTTGAAGTTAGAGAAAAAATCTTTTGACTGAATCATGTTTTATTAATTTCTTCTAGGCCACTTAAAATAATTTAAAAATTATAAGTTTAATGTATTGTCATTATAAAGGTTTAAAAAATAAGAAGTAAAAATGAAAATCATCTCTAATTCTACCATTCAAAGAAACTAACACTATTAGACTTATATTGTACATCTGATTTGATATCTTTTTTTTTTTTTTGGCTTACCCTTTCATCATAAGCTTTTGCCCATGCTATTAGTCTCAAAAAACAGCATTTTTAATGACTACAAATTTCCTTACTATAAAGGTCTAGAATAGATTTAACTATTCTCCTCTTACTGAACACTTAGTGTTATTCTTTTTCCCTCTCATTTTTCACCTTGTGAATGGATAGTGTGGTAATATTAATAAGTAAAATTCTGCGAATGTTTCTATTTCTGTAAGAGAGACTTTTTTAAAGATTTTATTTATTTGATAGAGAGGTAGTGAGAGAGAGCAGAACAGGGGGAAGTGGGAGAAGCAGGCTCCCTGCTGAGCAGGGAGCCTGATGTGGGTCTCCATCCCAGGGTCCTGGGATCATGACCTGAGCCGAAGGCAGACGCTTAACGACTGAGCCACCCAGGAGCCCCTGAAGGAGAGATTCTTAAAGACCTATTATTGAATAAAAACAAACAAATAAAAAATTAAAATTTTCAAGTCTTTTAGGGCGCCTGGCTGGCTCAGTCAGTAGAGCACGCAATTCTTGATCTCAGGGTCTTGAGTTCAGGCACCACATTCGGTGTGGAGCTTATGGAAAAAACATAAATAAAAAATAATCTTTTAATAGAAACTGCCAGATTGCCTTCAAGCATGGGCAGTTTAGACTCCTCCCCACAGAACAATAAGAATGCCTATTGAACTGTATTCTCATATGGGTCATGTTTTAGCAAAATAAATCCAACAGAAAGAACTGGGGAATGTGACTTTGAAAAAATGATAACAGCATTCTTTCTAAAAGCTTGGATATCTTAATTATGTTTGTCTAAATATTTAAGTTCTGCTTCCAATAATGTCATTTGCTTCTTTGTCTAGATTTTCTATGCAGTTCATGCCTTTCAAGCACGAAGTGACCATGAACTCAGCCTTCAGGAATACCAAAGAGTCCACATACTCCGATTTTGTGACCTAAGTGGCAATAAAGAGTGGTGGTTAGCTGAAGCTCAGGGGCAGAAAGGATATGTGCCAGCTAACTACCTTGGCAAGATGACTTATGCTTAAGGAAAGAAGCCCCTGACTTTTGTTTTCTGGCAAGTTACTGATTGACTACCTCATAAAACTTACATTACAAAATGTTGGTCTAGAAGTCAAGAAACCTCCAAACTATATGGAACTGATTCTGTATCAAGTTTTAAGGAAGACTGTGCTTCCTAACAAGATTATTTCCCAAAATGTATTTTGAAGAATACATGTTGAGGGAAACACTTAACAAACAGAAACAGCAAAACGAATAGCTCAAGCTCAAAAAACAGACCGCTCAAGCTCCAACGATCAACTACTTAAAAGTGGAGATCTTTGAAAGGGTAAATGTGTTCTTTACCAACATGAAAAGTTGGACCTAAGGATAAGATTTTTTCCATTTACTTTATTACGTATTTTCCCTCAAATATGTTTTTTTGTTTCTCTTATTCTCTCTTTTTCATATGTGTGCCCATATATATTCACATACACATAATCATATTCATTATATGGTTTATACATACATATGTATATCATATAGATTATATAGATATATGCATAAACCAGGGAGTATACTAAATACACATAAGAATAGGAATTAACAGCCAGCTAGAAGTCTTTGATGTGGAACATCTCTTTAATATAAGTTTTGAATGAAAAAAAACCCTGAATAACATAATATCTAACATTTACTGAATGCATACTACATGCCAGAAATTGTTCTAAGTGCTTTATATGTGGTAACTTATTTGATACTCACAACATTATGACAAAACTGTGGCCCAGAGACGTGAAGTAATTTATCCCAAGTCACACTGCCAGTAAGTGATTGGGCTGGACTCAAACTTAGGTATGGTTCTGGGGTGCATACTCTTAACCACTATGCTGTACTAACCCTCCAGGAAAGTATACCTTTGCTATCAGCAAAGCACCTAGTGATACAAACAATGGACATTAATAAGGACCATTTTTCTCTCAGGTCTGTATTTAAGTATTGAGAAGTTTTTCAAATTCAAGGGCTTCAAGGACTTGATGATGTTAGTCTAGAGAAAATGAAATATCTAGGTTTATTATTTTTATTTTTTTGTTTGGTTTAAACATCTTTTAAAGTATAATTGCTTAAAAATGATCCTGCATGATCACTAATGATACTTGAATGAGGAAATATTTTTGGATCACTCAATCATTTGGATAATGAACGGGGAATGTGTGTTCCATGTACTGAGCCAAGATGTAAATATTTTTAGTTGCTGATTTGTACTTAGACAAGGCAGGCATTAAGGATAACATTTGCTGAAACACAATGTCCTGGGACACTGAACTTTAATTTGGGAATAGCTCAAAACTGTCCCCTAAAAGATGTCAGGCATATTTTGCCAAGACATTTTATTAACCTGTAGATGCTTCTTTAGAACAGTAAAAAGATTAAATTTGACTCAGTGGTTTCCTTTACAAACCAAAATAAGGTGGACTTACATTGCTCACATAGAACCTGCTACTATGACATGAGATTGTAAGATTTGATTGTTACTTTGAGAGATTTCATCTCTATAATGTGTATTGTTACATATATTACTGAGGGATACAAATAACAAAATGAAGAGTGCTTTTCAGATGGCTGTTTAATGTATGTACAGGACATGTACAACCCTAGAAATTCATAAGACATCTACATGACAAAAAATTTGCATTTTATAATGTTGTTCCTGAAATACTTAATCTAAAGATGATTTTATAAGGTTCTAATGGTAAGTTTTTGCATAACATTTTCTCATTTTGAGTTTGGATACCAAAAGAGGATTCTCTTTTTTGGATATACAGGGATTTTTTTATGTCTTTTAAAGAGTGCTTTGTGCCCAATGATGAAATTCCAGTTTGCTTAGTTTGGTAAAACAAAAGGAAATCTAAACTTGCTACTTGTGGTAATTATGAATATGCCCAACAAACACTAGTGGAGAAATTAAATATAATTTATTTTATATTTAGTATGTATTACTGTAATTATATATTACTGTAATATACTGTGTATTATATACTGTATATTACTGTATATGTGTATATAATACTGTTACATATATGACAGTATATATTATGTATATTTAAATTAGCCGTGACCTTAATGCTCCCCTCAAAATGAAAAATTGTATAAGTAGTACATACCTACTTTTCTGGCTGAAATGAGTGACTAGATGTATATGAGAAGCTTTGTCTACTTGTGTGGTCCTCGGATTGATGCTTCCTGTCTGACCTTTTTAGAAACCACACCAGTAAAGTCATAGCTGCAGTTGGCGGCTGAGCAAGCAAGTATTGTAATGAAGCCACTTGCTGCAGTCCCTCACTATTGTGATGACCATGTATTACTATAAAACTATGTTGTTGCTATTTTAAAAATACACCTACATTTCATATGCCACTTAGGCTTTATTTTTTTTTAAACATTATGCAATACCTTCATTTTCTTAGTATGTTGTTTAAAATCGAGTAAATATAATTTGGAGGTCAGACATTTTGTTGGGCCCAAGGGAAATAAAATCAAAGATAATTAGGATGTTTGTAAGTCTTTAAGAAGTTTAAAAAGATAAAACTATTGGTGACACCATTATAATTAAGGCATTAAGAAAAAATTATTTCTTTATATTTTAAAATTTAAATGTTATTGTACAGTATAGAATTCTCTGAAATGAGTATTTTTGCCAAGAATGAAGGAGAAATTTTTGTGGCTGTTTTTCTTTGTAAAACAAATAAACAAGTATATGTACACATTTTATTTAGTATTTATTTTTAAACACAGATGCTCTAACCTAATATTATACATAATACTGTTTGAAAATTATAAAAAATTCGGTAATACAAAATTACCATGGTACTTAAATCATGTGAAAAAGTCACAAAGCTACTATCTGAACATTCTTTGTATTTTAGAAAAATACCTTCTTTTACTATTCATTAGTATAAAATAATTCTATGAAGATTGAGCTGTGCAGAAGAGATATAATGTACATTGTTAATCATATAAATGCAGCATTGCATGAAATACTCTAAGTGCTGATATAGTCCATATTTTGCCTAAAATAAAATTTGGACTTTTAGAGATGGCTGTTAAGTGCCTGTCACTATTTGTGATCAATAGTTCAGATGATTTACAAATATTAGTGTTTTTATTACTGAAACATGAAATTGAAAACTCTTCACTTTTCCCATAAGCTTCTTAGATTTTTGTCTATTGCAAAACCCTCTCAGAGCCATGTGAATAGAGATGAAATATTTATATTCTAAGATGGCGAGAAAACTACTTTATTGAAATCCAATTTGTCATAACTGGCTTCTTAAGGTACTCAACGTATTCTAATACTGAATACGTCCAGCCCTCACAACATTCAAGCCGAATTAGACATATAAATTTACATTACAGTTGACGAAGAAGTAATTAAATTTCATTGACTGGAAGGACACTAGGCTTTACATTCTCTGGGGAAATACTCCAATTTATAGAATGTTACTATTTTAAAAGTCTAACTTTTTCTGTTACCACCCTCTTCCTATACACAGTAAATAATATATATATATGAAAACTCAGTCATTAAATTATCTGTGATCTACAAAATCTTCCAATATAATGCATCTTCACTCCAGGACTACTAGAATTCCAGTTGGGTCTCTGTAGGCCAGCTACTGCTTTCCCCATATTATGCTCTCAATACAGGCAAGATTTGCTTCAGTTTTTTAGGAAAACAAGTCACACTTCAGCATATACTGGAATGAGATGTTCTTGTTCAAAATCTAGGGGGTGTATTCTTAGTAAAGCTTATCTTGCTTTAAAAGAAAACAATACTACGGTATATAAATGTATTTATGGCTTTTTCTAATTGCTTATATAATTTTTATAAATATAGTTTTTATAAAATGATACATTTTCTATATAACCTATGATCATCACAATATAATTTATAATCTCAGTTACTAATAAACGGTACTACCACATCCTTGTTAAGCATCAGAATCGGAAACTTAACCTTAGAATATCAGATGCCTTCCATTTTTTATTTATTTATTTTTTTTTTTTAAAGATTTTATTTATTTATTTGAGAGAGAGAGAGAGAGAGAGAGAAACAGCATGAGAGGGGAGAAGGTCAGAGGGAGAAACAAGCTCCCCGCTGAGCCGGGAGCCCGATGTGGGACTCGATCCCGGGACTCCGGGATCATGACCTGAGCCGAAGGCAGTCGCTTAACCAACTGAGCCACCCAGGCGCCCAGATGCCTTCCATTTTTATCTCATTAATTATCATCTATGTTTTATAGAGGAGGAAACCAAAGATCACACAGCTCATACATGGAGAGACTGGGATTCAAAAGCAGGTCTTCTGACTTTAATCCAGTGTTTAGTGTTGGGTTTTTTGTTTTGTTTTGTTTTTTAATCACTAAAATCCAGCAGAAAGCACAATATGCAAAAGGTGATATTGGCCAAATTTCTACTAAAGTAGGATTTGAGCTTACAATCCTAAAAGCCTACCTTGGCTCACCTACTTATCCATTCATTGGCATAATATTGAGAGCTGCAGTGGGAATACAATGGTGTGCAAATCAAACAATTCCCTGCCCTCATACAACTTAAATTCTAGTGGGGGGGAAAAAAACCTATGCATAACAAATGATAAATACTATTAATACTACTTTCATCACAAGTTCAGTTAAAAAGCTTTGTAGTTCACGTAAGTATGGAAAAATCAAGGTCTAAGATCTACCTGAAGATAAACTCTAATACAAAAGTACCTGTATAAAATACCAAACTGAATTATATACGTTACTAGATGGATGCATACTTTCATATGTAGATTCCTAAAACATCTTCTAACTTCTCTGAAGTACCATAGAAATTAAGTTGCTTCTCTTCTCAACTCAGCACGTATGTTCTGACTATGATGGGATAAAATTTTCCACTTCAAGTGGCAATGTGCAAACTGTGCATTACTGCTTTAATTTCTTGTAGGTGCTGAGGTCACATGAACTGTTAGTTCTTGAGCTGAGTTTGTATCAGATCATTTTCTCCAGTTTACTCCAAACTGGCCCTGTAACTATAAACAAATGATGATTTATGGGTTGTTTTTGGTCTTTTGACCCTAAAGGGGATTTGAGGTTCATGCCAAATGATGTTTAATCAACAGAAATCTTTGTTTCTCAAAACAGGAACATCTGTAGGCAGATTTTAATCATGTAAATAGATGTTTACCCCACATGCAAGTAATGGGATTATCTCAATCCTGAATTCTATTTTACTATGAATAATTTAGTGTCATTGTTTAAGAGTAGTTTAAAATATTTTTCCTTAGAAAGAGCAAGTTTATTTAAAAAGCTTTATCTTCACAGAAATCTTTTACCAATATATTTTAGAAGATGTTAGAAAATTTAGGGATTAAAGGGTTTGAGATTAGAGGTTTATAAAGATTCAGTAGCACACATCAAACCTGAAGGAGTAAGTTTGCTGCTCATAGTCTAATGAAGGTAGGAATTTTTTGGACTTCTAGTTTCTGGATGAAATGAGATATCTGTGAAGTACAAAATGGCTGTTGCGTTTTGCTTGTGAGTTCTAAATTGTTAATCTGGTCCAGAAAGCCTCAAATCTTCTGTCAAAAACTATATGTAAAACAATGGTAGGCTAATTTGTTAATTTACAAATGAGGCTACGACTCAGACCCCTCACATTTTGTGTTTTAATAATGTACACACACATACTTGAAAACAATTTCAAGATTTAATCATGATATAGGAGTTTCTTTTATACAAAGTTAACTAAAATTAAAACTATTAACACTTTTGGGCAGTAAAAATAAAGCAGCCCCCGCCCCTTTTTTTTCCCATGGTATAGGAAGAAGCTATCAGTATGTAAACAACTCAAAAATTAATCCATCCACAAAAATTCTTGGAATGGATATTTTGCTCATGAATTCTCAGGAATGTGGAAAACCAGGATAAATCAAAATTCAACATTTATTAGGTACATTCTATGTGAATTGTTAGACTAGCAATGTGAGGAAAAGCAGGCAATAGGAGAAAAGTACTGTTATTATGGGAGTTCATAATCTATTGGAAGAGATAGATCCCTAAATAACTGATATGAAGTGATTTTAAAAAAGGTAGATATAATACAGAAGTATGAGAAATCAATTATATAAAATTCATTTTGAAAATGGGGAGATGAAATATTTGGGGGGAGAGGGAGAATCAATCGAAATGAGGCCGGGGACTAACACGGAATATCCGGAATATTGGGGAGAAAGCAGAAAACTTTATATTGGGTCATTCCTGCCACCTTGTAAGGCACCTTATTCAGTAGGATTAATTCTTGGGGGTTTACTAGAAGATAAACTATTTCTTTTTTTAAAAATTCATGTATGCTACCAGTCTCTTGGGATTCCAGAAGTTCTCATCAAGAATTAATAATTTTAATCATTTTCAAACACTACGGAAACTGTTAAAATAAAAATGTTATACAGACTTACAAGATTAAAATCTTAAAAGATATCCATATTTTGGGGCACCTGGTGGCTCAGCCATTAAGCATCTGCCTTCGGCTCAGGTCATGATCTCAGGGTCCTGGGATCGAGCCGTGCGTTGGACTCCCTGCTCAGCGGGAAGCCTGCTTCTCCCTCTCCCACTCCCCCTGCTTGTGTTCCCTCCCTTGCTGTGTCTCTCTCTGTCAAATAAATAAATAAGCTTTTTAAAAAAAAAAGATTTTCAAATTTTGCTTAAAACATTTAGCATTTTAAGGTAAGAAATAATAGAAATTTCATTGTGAAGATTTTTATTAAATTATAGTATATTACAGTTTATGTCCTAATAATAAAATTTTAGGGTAATGTGATACAAAAAGCTACTTGGCCACATTACTTCTTGAGTTTCTTCTGGGCAGCTTTCTTCTTGACCATCTGTAATCGCTTCATGGCATTGAGCTGTGATTCTTGTGAAGTTGGACCTTTAAGGGATGCTGATGGAGAGCTGCTTGATTCTGAAGTGGTTTTGCTAGTGGTACTTCCACTAGGCCCTGATGTTCCACTATTTCCATTCCCACTGAGCTGGCTGGTGTTTCCTGGAACTAGACTACTTGGACTAGGAAGACCCACTTTGCTAACATTGTCACAACTAACGGAGCGACTAAGGCCCGTTTTGCCCAAAGTTAGAGGTGGAGGTGGTTTCAATGGTACAGTGGGTACAGTGCTGTTACTGGAACCTATTTTGGAACCTATTCCACCTTTAGATGATGTCGCCAGACCAGTTAAACCCACAGGCTTCTGGTTAGTTGATGAGGTAGCAGGTTTCCCACTGTTGTTTTGGGTTGTTGAACTCAATTTTGTTGTTGATGGACCAGCAGAGGAAGTTTTAGCTGCAAAAGCTGCCCATCCAGTTAGGCCACTAGTTACTGAAGAGGAAACACTGGTACTAGAAGAATTTCCTGAAATAGCCGTGGAGGTCTAAAAAAAAACAAGATAAATATTGCTTCAGAGCCAAATGTAATTAACAATATAATATCTTAAATATATAACAAGTTGAATTGGACTTTTTATACAAAAGTAATGACTTGGAAAATTTATTTTTTTTTATTTTTTTTTTTTAAAGATTTATTATTTATTTTGAGAGCATGAGAATGAGAGAGAGAGAGAGAGTACATGAGATGGGGGAGGGTCAGAGGGAGAAGCAGACTCCCTGCTGAGCAGGGAGCCCGATGCGGGACTCGATCCCGGGACTCCAGGATCATGACCTGAGCCGAAGGCAGTCGCTTAACCAACTGAGCCACCCAGGCGCCCATGACTTGGAAAATTTAAATCACACCACCAAAATTAAGTTCTTATGAAACTGATCTGAAAAAACACAAACAATAACACTTATCCATAGCTAATGGATGCTATCACTTCCAAAGCAGAAATTCTGGGATGTCATATTCTTGTTCTAATGATTCCAAAAAAGAAATGTATGAAATTCCTTTTTGGGAATTGCTTTCAGATTCAGTTACAAGCTCTCTCAGAAAATCAGATTTAACACTTTAACTTGTTATTCAACCAAAAAGGTATTATCTAGTTCAGTAAAGCACCTAATTCTTTACACCTTGCTCCAAATGGCTTGTGGATCATTTCAAAGATAGAATCCACTCTTAATGGACAAAAATACTTGTACCCAGGACATTTAGAAGATGTCTGAGATAAACAGACTCATGTGATAATTATTTATTGAGTGAATGAATGTGTCAGATTCTCAATCCATTTTTTAAAAAAATTTTGAGCAAATAGCTCCTGCAGTGCAAAGTATATACAGATGTGCAATGTTAACTATTTGGAATTGTACAGCTCTGGTGATATATTAAAAAGGTTTCGGGCACCTGGGTGGCTCAGTTGGTTAAGCAACTGCCTTCGGCTCAGGTCATGATCCCGGAGTGCTGGGATCAAGTCCCACATCAGGCTCCCCCTTCTCTGTGGGGAGCCTGCTTTTCCCTCTGCCTCTGCCTGCCACTCCCCCTCCTTGTGCTCACTCTGTCTCTCTCTCTCTCTCTAATAAATAAATAAAATATTTTAAAAAAAAGGTTTCATAACTTTATTTTCACAATTTGTTTAAGGTTTCTATTAAACTATCACACAAGAGATCCCTGCTTCTGTATAAAGGATTTTATCAATTGCCTCATAAGCTGCACAGTGACATTTTAAGTAGGCCTAACTCACTCCCAGATGAATTTCTTAAAGATATAACACCTTAGTTTTTCTAATTAACTTCCTCGGCCAGTCAAAAGCAACAGTGATACCAATGTCATTATACAAATAAATATTGCTTTTATTCACATGAGAACAAATTTTTTTCACCTTCACATTAGGCAAAATTATGTTTTGTTCAAATTAATTATAAATTGAACTTCTCACCAGCACTCTTTCTACCTTTATATTCTTAAGATTCACAAAAGTGTTTAATTTACATAGAGGTAAAAGATTAAATCTTACAAATAGTATTTTACTTAAAAGTACGGTAATTACCATGTCTAAAATACATGCAGTTCAGTATTCAGACCTGAACTCTGGGAGAGTTGGTAAAAACAGAAAGTAGCCTTCAATACTGTTGGCATGTAAACATTTTAAAAAATTTATTTTATTTATTTTTAAAATATTTTATTTATTTATTTGAGAGAGCAAGAGTGAGAGAGATCACAGAGGGAAAGGAAGAGGAAGAAGCAGACTCGCCGCTGAGCAGAGAGCCTGATGTGGGGCTCGATCCCAGTACCTGAGCCGAAGGCAGACACTTAACCAACTGAACCACTCAGGCGCCCCTATTTATTTATTTTAGAGAGAGAGAGAGAGAGAAGAGAGACAGAAAGAGGGGGAGGGGCAGAAGGAGAGGGAGAAACCTCAAGCAGACTCCTTGATGAGTGCGGAGCCCAATGCAGGGCTTGACCTCAGGACCCTGAGATCATGACCTGAGCTGAAATCAAGAGTCAGCCACTTAACCAACTGAGCCACTCAGGCGCCCCTGCATAAACATTTTTAACCAATGTGAAAAGTAATCAGAATAGAGTGCTGAGATATTTATTTCATAAGAGGAAAAGTCCAGATTTTTGTTCACATACTCTGAAAATTAGAATTTTTTTTTTTTACAGTAACATCATCCAGTAACTCTCTCATAAGTTTATTCAGAGACGATAAACCACACATAAGTTATAAATTCCTAGAGGAATGCACACAGGTAATGAGAAAAAGTTAAATGAAGCAAAAAGGACAGAAGTGTAGTGAACTTTTAATTTTCAGTTATGAAAGATCTAATTTTTTTCATTTTCTATTAAACATAAAACTGTCTGCCATATGGCTAAATGATCTTTCAACAAACTTTACAAAAGAAAACCCATCTGAAGGAAGTAAAAAGACCAACACTTAAGAAGTACAAACAGAAAGCAAGTTCTGTGTGTACAGCATTTTAGTTTAATGGCTTGCTGTTACTGGTATTGCTTTTCAACAGAATGACAGATGGCTTATAATACTATTAGGACACGAAAAAGTAAAATAACACAAACAATGGAGACTAAGTGATTTCTTAGTATTTCAGTATAGATAATAAATTTCTCAGCTATTTCTCAATTTTTAACTATTAATATTTTCTTGCCCATTATCCTAGTTAGAAAGCTATTTGCTTTTTAATATGTGAAAGGAAACAATTTTTTCCATAGTAAAAATGTGTTCAGTTTCATCATAAAAACATCAAAATTTCTAAATCAGAATAAACATGACAGCCAAGGCCTTAACTTAGTTTCCATAAAATGATTTCATGTTGGATTTCTTAAAATTAAACTTTAGTAGTAACAAGTTGGTATAATAATCTACTTAAAAGAGATTTAAGTATAAAATACAGCAACTCTAAATACTTTCAATAAATTATTCTTCCCTCTATTCCAACTCGCTAAGTTTTTATACGGCAAATATGGATATCCTTTGGATATTAACTCTTCCCTGGCAAATTAAGTTTAAAATGATCTGCAAATAAAATTACCAGCATCTTTCTCAGAGTACTTTACATTCACAATCTTTTTTTTTTTAGATTTATTTATTTGAGAGAGACTAAGAGAGAGAGAGCAGGGGAGGTGGAGGGCGGGGGAGAGCGAGAATCTAGATCAGACTTCTCGCTGAGCACAGAGCCCGGTGCAGGACTCATTCCCACAACCCTGAGATCAGGACCTGAACCGAAATCAAGAGTTGGATGCTTAACCAACTGGACCACCCAGGCACTCCTTTACATTCATATTCTTTATCATCACAGCAAGGTTCTTGAACTTTGCTACTTATAGTCACTAGGACAGGGTAATATCTAGAATTTTCTGGGATCAATCTTTGAGAATTTGGGGCTAATATTTTTTTTACCATCTTTAGTACTCTGTTTAAAACTGGAATGTGTAACTCAGTAAAAATATTGTTTTTGTTATAAAATTAGATTAGAAAAATGTTTTATTCATGATATCAAAATGCCAGATATTAATAATAATGTAGTGTGATTTCAAGGATGCAAAACTAAGAATGAGAAAGGTGACACTTTCACTAGATAATCTGGTCCTTTTGTATAAGAAGTAGGGCCATGAAAGTTCATGATAATGAAGGAAAAAAATAAGACAAAAGAAGAAAACTTCTTCAATAGCCAATAAGCAGAGAGAAAAAAATGCTACAAGGCCAATCAGCACAAGTTATGTGAGAAGCAAAATTGCTGCTACTGAGGGTAGAGTTATTTAGAATATAAACAAAATTCCCGATTGGAGATAAGTGTCTGACTACATAGAAATGGTAAAGAATATCACCCTGGAACGCTTACAGATAATCTTCCCTAATTGTGACAAAAAGAGAAATAGCAGAGTTAGATATTAAATAATTACATAAATGTTCCCTTTCTATCTAATGGTAAGAGTAATGCAGTCTCTTCCCAACGTATGGCCATTTAGTAAATAAAGTTCCTCATCAATATTTTTTTCAAGTAAGTATTTTTGAGTCAACTAAATTAAAATCCTATCTTAGATAAAAATGGAATGTACTGTACCTTGACCTCTGTTCTCTTAAATGCTAGAAAAGCTGTCTCTTGTTTGAGTTTAGTTTCTGGTTTCTTGACCAATGGATCTTTGACAGCTGGAGCTACAGAAACAACTGTGGGGGCTGGTTTCTGTGGTGGTTTCTGAGTTTTTTGAGCCTGTAAAAATCAGTGGATTAAATTAGATACAAAATCTTAAATGAATGCACAACAAAAGACAATAAAAATCTGTCACGGACTCCTCGTCAAACTGAAATACAGTTGAACATTTAAAAAATATTGTGGTGACACTGAAAATATAGATTCTTGAACAAATTATTTTTATCATCCTATGAATGGTTTTACAAATTTTATTCATTTCTAAACAGTAAAGATAATATTAAGCTTTAGAAATCATGCAGATTAGGTTGATTAAATACATTTTAACAAGACAAACCAAACTGTTTCTTTTAAAAAAGGAAAATCACAAATTATTTGCAACCAGTTAATTTTACTTGTAATGAGTGCATTTATTTATTATGGTTGGTCAAAGACTTAGGAGTTTTCTTCCTGATGTTCAGGTACAAATCCCTAAGTAACTGAGGGTGAGTTAAAAGGTAGTTCAGATCAATTATATGATTTCAAACACCAAATGTGGATAAAAAACTATTGGTGACAAATGATGTATCCTTTTGACGTTTTCCACACTGCAGAAGTAGGCATGCTAAACTCTTTGAGAAAGTCCACAAATACAATTTTCTATGTTATTAAAGAGGAATCTGTATCCACTGTTCCTTTATAAGCATTTTCAGTTTTATTTTGACCAATAATTGAGTGTTTTCCTTTATTTTATAAGTTTGTATTCTCTTCTGAACTCTAATCATTTTTCAGATTATTAGTGTTTTCCAGGTAAATAAGCATAACTACATAAACAGTATAGTGCAGTGTTTGAAAGCACAGTTTTTGGAGTCAAACAGATATAGGATTAAAACCCAGCTCAACTACTTCCTTAGCTATGTTACCACAGGTAAAATATGTAAATCTCTAAAATCGTCATTCTCTTCATCTGCAAAATGGGGATAAGACCACCTGTTTCTAAGGTGGGTTATGAGGATGAATTATGATTACATAAATGTCTAGTATAGTGTCTGGCACATGTTGAGTGTGGACGGTAATAGTTTTTATTTATTCAACACCATCATTTATATAGCATATGAAAACTCAATCTGGAAGAACCTATACATACTGGATGGGGAAAGATGCTCCCAGCCAGTCCACTGTCTTTGACAATCCTAATAAGACCATGCAGGACTTTATCAGGAAATTTATTAATAATCTGTTCCCATTTTTGGAAATTTCAACGCAGTCTTTTTGTCTGGACTTTCTTGTGCAATCTTCTTGTGCTACGGTTTGCGGTACTATATAATTTTGGTCCTTAAGTTTCAATTCAACCCATTTTTTGTATTACATGTTTTCCATATGAAAGTATACCTACTTTCAAACATCACTTACAAAGAAACATTCAGATCAAGAATATTATTAAGGATGCTAGAAGACTACCTGTGGTAAAATATCTCTTACCAACAGGAAAGGAGGACCATCTTATCCTCCACTGCAAAACCATGTTATGAGAATATAGCCCTCAGAGTAAATCAGAAATACATGGTTCCATAACCATGGCTTTCAATCTTACACTTCCTTCAACACACATCTACTATTTCAGAGGTTAGACTCTGAAGACTGGCTTAACTTACATGGCGTCAGCAGATGAAGATTCCTTACAATGAAGCCAAGAAAGGGCTTTTGCCTAGAAGATCATGTTTGGATCTTCTGCTTCTTCTACATCACCAAGCCATATTATGAGTTGAGTAAAAAATACCCAGAACACTTGGTCCTTTGCTGGTAATACTAGTTTTGGGATTTGGATATTATCACTGCCTTGGTTCTGCCCAACAAAGGTATATAATTTTTCACTGGGTGACTACATTGCAGAATGTATGAAATCTCCCACTCAAGACAATAATTGCCAGTATGACAGCAATCAAAAATAGCACGTATTTCTAAACACTGCTGAGTAGGTATGTTATCACCTTAGATTGAAAACCACTGCAATAAGTCATAGGAGTCTCTGACTTAGTGCTGGGGCAAAACCCATTACCTGGTAAAGAGAACATTATAGAACTGAAGAATGATCTTGGAGCCTGCCACACTACCACATTCTTAACTAGGTCTTCCTATACTAATGTGTACTGCCGAACCTGCCCTAGTTAGAAAAATCAGTGTGAGAAGAATGGGGATATAAAATGCCATTAATAGTATCTCTGAGATACCTTGGAGCAATAACCAATGCACATATCAGAACTGTATTGAAAACAATTGTAGTTAGAATGACTAAATTTAGTACCCGCACTATTTCCAAACTCCCTTCTCTCGTTAAATTTTGTGTTTTTTGGATCCTGATCTTCAGGCTCACTTCAGATCCTGCCTTTTGGTATTCCTCTGAGTCTACTCTCGGTGAATTCTACTCATGTTTTAACATTAGTCATGGCTCTCCATTCAGTACTTTGACTCTTGGACACACAGATTGAACTAATGTATGTACTAATGTCTGTCTGGTACTAACCCACACTTCCTCCATTTTACATACCTTAAACGGAGAACAACAGAAAGTAGGACGTGTTCTACACAGTCCTGCGCTCTGCTCTGGTGCTATGCCAATGGATGAGACGTGGTCTTACTGATAAATGAATTACACATTTAATTTGTAAAGCAGATAAAAGATATCGCAGATGAAAAAAAAAGCCGAGAAGCAGGACATATGGGAACAAGAAAGTTCACCACATATTCAAGAAATGATACACTTAGTCTGGCATGGCCAGAGTGTATGGGTGTATATGGTGAAGTGATGGGAGAGACGAATACAAAGACAGACTTGGGTCAAAGAGAGAAGATCCATATATTCCCCTAATGAGTATAACCTCATTATATAAGTAATGGAGAGCCACTGGGCATATTTAAGTGGATAAAATCAGATAAAAATTTTAGAGGAATAATTCTAAATGTTTTCATTGAAGTGAGAAAGGCACATTGAAAGGAAGCAAGGAGACTTCTTTTTTTTTTTTTTTGTCATTTTTTGGAGCCCAACACAGGGCTTAAACTCACAACCCTGAAATTAAGACCTGAGCCAAGGTCAAGAGTCGGATGTTTAACCTACTGAACCACCTAGGTGCCCCAGAAACAAGGAGAATTCTTAAGGGGCTAAAGCAATAACAATTAGTGGAACAGGGTAGTAAGGGCAAAATGAACAGATCTGAGAAATGTGTAAGAGGTAGAACTAGCAAATTTGGTAAACAAAGGGATATAGAATTAAGAGAGGCAACAAGGATAATGTTTTCTAGTTCAGGCAACCGGGAGAAAAAACTGAAGGGAGAAGAAAACAATTTTAATTTAATTTTTTTTTATTATTTTTTTTTAAAGATTTTATTTATTTGAGAGAGAGAATGAGAGATAGCACGAGAGGGAAGAGGGTCAGAGGGAGAAGCAGACTCCCCGCTGAGCAGGGAGCCCGATGCGGGATTCGATCCCGGGACTCCAGGATCATGACCTGAGCCGAAGGCAGTGGCTTAACCAACTGAGCCACCCAGGCGCCCGAAAACAATTTTAATTTTAAAGATGTTGAACTTAGAGTTACTGTAAGATATCTGGTCAGCTGCCAAAGTTCATTCTGGAAAAAGGACTAGAACCATAAACATAGATTTGGTATAAACGGTCACAAAAAATGGAGGAGAAAATATTTTGAAGAGAACAGTGCTTACTTTATTGAGACTTACAATAAAATAACAATTTAAAAAATCTTTGAAGATAAACTAAAGAAAGACAGATTATAGTCACAAATTACTTATTTTTATTATTATCAATTCTTAGTGACTACTTCTGTCAGTGCTGTGGAATGTACTATATTGCTCACCCATAATCATTTGGTTGAGGTCCTGGAAGACTGGTTTAAACAATAAACTAAATAAAAATCAAACTGAGCAGAAAAAATTATACCTTGTCACAGAAAGTCCCTGTTACAAACTGAAAATATACACACTATTGAAATTTTACTAATTTTCATAGTAATAAAAACATTTCCTATTTCTAATTTAACTGATTGAAAAGTAAAATAGGTACCTTGAATTTTTACTTTTAACTACGTACTTCTGCCTTTAAAAAAATGTATTTGGCCAGAAAAGTCTAGGTAGAAATGTATTTGGTTAACAGATGTGAAAACTCTTCTATCAAGAGACCCTAATCTAAGGCAGGGGAGGAAGGAGAGAAGAAGTGAATAAGTCACTAAAGTAAATAACAATTTCTTGATTTCTTTAAAGGAAAATGATGAAGTTTATTTATCTGCTTTTTAAATGAGAAAAAGTTACAAAACTATCCAATACAACAAGTGAAAACACATTGCAGTATGATGTTAAAGGCAGTTATATTAGCAAGCCGTAAAAAGAGAAAGTACGCTGGGAAAATGAGATAAATGTTCACTTGAAGACAATGAGAAGGACAGACTGAGGAATTGAGAATCACGGATGAAAAAATGATCAACATCACTAGCCATCAGGGAAATACAAATCAAAACCACAATGAGATACCACTTTACACCAGTTAGAATGGCAAAAATTAACAAAACAGGAAACAACAAATGTTGGAGAAGATGTGGAGGAAGGGGAACCCTCCTACACTGTTGGTGGAAATGCAAGTTGGTGCAGCCACTCTGGAAAACAGTATGGAGGTTCCTCGAGATGTTAAGAATAGAGCTACCCTACGACCCAGCAATTGCACTCACTACTAGGTATTTACCCCAAAGATACAGACGTGGTGAAAAGAAGGGGCATGTGCACTCTAATGTTCATAGCAGCAATGTCCACAATAGCCAAACTGTGGAAGGAGCCGAGATGCCCTTCAACAGATGAATGGATAAAGAAGATGTGGTACATATACACAATGGAATATTATTCAGCTATCAGAAACGATGAATATCCACCCATTTGCATCGACATGGATGGAACTGGAGGGGGTTATGTTAAGTCAAGCAGAGAAAGACAATTATCATATGGTTTCACTCAAATGTGGAACATAAACAAACAGCACAGAGGACAATAGGGGAATGGAGGGAAATCCAAAAGGGGAGAAATCAGAGAGAGAGATGAACCATGAGAGACTATGGACCCCAAGAAACAATCTGGGGGTTTCAGAGGGGAGGAGGGAGGGGGAGGGGGTAACAGGGTCATGGGTATTGAGGAGGGCACATGCTGTAATGAGCACTGGGTGTTATACTTAACTAATGAATCACTGAACACTACATCAAAAACTAATTATGTACTATACAGTGGCTAACTGAACATAGTAAAAAAAAATGAGAAACACAGATGGAAAGACAGACATGCATATGCAAATAATGCTTCTGTACATAGTTTGTGAATTGATGGTTTAAGCCTACTCAGGAATAAGCATTTTCAATATGTCCTTACCAGACTCACCAAAGACTAGGGCTTTGTATCTCACCATTTCCCACAGTGTTTTATGGTATTTCTAAATGTTTATAAATACAGTGACATACTAGTAAAGAATATTCATATTTTATGGGTCTCTAATCCTGTTTATCTATAGCAGAATAAGCTAAAAGCTCAACAGAGAAAAATGGATATAATATGGTCTAGTCTTTAGGCATAGATACATAAATCATACATGTACACTATACATACAAACATTTAAATAATCAGTATATGTAATTTATTTTTTCAGTACCTTAAATATTCAAATTTTCTTTTAAAAAGCACCTATCAACAAAAAAATGACAGAGACTGTTTAAAATAGAGAAAAAAAATGATTCCTACCATTCTTTTCATTTGTCTGGTACATCGAGCACAATACCACACAAGACGAGGGTCATTCACTTCCTTGTCTGTCACCTGGGGCTTATGGCAATCTTGGTGGTAGAGATTATGGCACTCCTGACATTCTACTAATTGATTGCCGGATGCTACCGTCATTTGCCTAAGGAAATATACCATTAAAAACTGCACTTATTTGAATGCAACAATTTAAAGCCATTTTAGGGTTGTTTTGGTAAACGTGATATATAAAAGAGGGAAACACCCAGACAACCAAACAGCAAAATAACAAACTCTAGCATGTAGCCTGCTCAAGCATGAATGAATGTAGGGTGCCCTAGTAACTGAATTTGGCTATATTCTCCTAGCCATTTCTCATTATAATTTTTTTCTTTCTCCCAGAAGGGAGTAGACTTTGGTTAGTGCTGCAACGGTCTCATAACATTTTCTCTACACTTCTATTAAATTCCTTTATATTTGTTACCTACACATTGTTCTGTCTTCTTCATTAATACATAAGTTCATTAAAGTAAGTTGCCTATATATTTAAATTGACTTATGCATGAAGGTAGAAATAGGACCTAATTATCTAGAGTGTTTAGCATATTACTGTGCAGATAAGGTTGTTCAATAAGTATATGTATTATCAACTGAATAGAATGTAGCAAACTGTGTATCAAGAAAATATAAATTCAAAAAGCAATCACCACAGCCTTAGACTATCATAAGTCTCCAAATGGAGGGTTAAAGTTACTAGCTCTCTTTCCATTATTACTTTACCATTTATTTCTTAGTTAAAAATTATAAACTTCATGGTAGATAAAGGCTGAAATAAATATATGTGAAAACAATGAAGCTGTAACAAATGATCCTATTCAGAAGTACATTAACTCATTCTCTGTAAGGTTCACAAAAGCTTACGGTTATTTACTCAGTCCCAATGCACCAGAATCTAACATTTTCATGAAGAAAACAGCAACAAAGATGGTAATCTTTTGTGTTAGACAGTACAAGTCATTAACAATTAAAAATATAGCCCCTTGCATCAAGCAGTTTAAAATTGTTTTTCTGATTTCTACAATGCATCTTCTAATAAGCAAAATTATCCATGTTTTTATAATTATGTATCCATGTTTTATAACAATGCTCAGAACAACCTATAAAATCCATTCATTTTTTTCTCCATTATTTATAGGAAAAGATGTAAGGGTGCTTAGAAAATTGTGTATAACAATCTACTTTATAAGTACTATCAACAATTCAAAGAAAAAAAGCAACACAGACTTCTTAATAAGAAAAGAATTAATCTGCTGAACAAATTCTTCTTTACTAAAGAATAAAGCAATAATAGCTTTCCCTCTAGAACCCAGGAATGCAGAAAATGTTACTATGACATAACAGATTAAAGATGCCACAGTGAGGAAGACAAAATATTTGATAATTTTCAAGATGTTAAATTGCTATAGGGGCATCTCATAGAGAATAAGCTACTTATCTCCTACCCACCTCCAAATTATAAAAACAAAATATAAACATCAAACAATTGGTCTGACTTTTTTTTCCTTTTGTTTGCTCTTTACAAAAACAAAAGAATCTTTCCACAGAAAGGTACAACTTACCTACAAACAACACAGGCCAATCCCATCTCCATGGCAAAATCATCAGCACTAGTCTCCTCAAAACTGGAAAGATCAGTCATAGCTAAATCCTTGCTAGTTTGGACGGTAATGGGAGAGGACCGTGTCTCTGGTTTCTCCAATCTAGGTTTCTTTGGAATATCAACTCCTTCTGTGATGTCTGATTTCATCTATAAAAATAGCAGACAATCAGAAAGTAACATGTCAGAATAAACCTTAAATCACGGAGAGATGGATAAGATGGATACTTGCAATGACCAAGTCCACTTGACAGATATTTTGACATAGTTAGGGACAGTTCTAAACACTAAAGATCTGTAGAAGATTTATAATAAATTCATAATCAATACAAGAAACCAGCAAGGTAGAAAAAAAAACACTTTAGCATATATCTATCTGTCTTTGTATTCTTTTACCCATTAAAGAATTCTGGTTCAATGCACTTACTTATATAAAAACTATATTTTGTTCTCCTATCAGATGCTTTGAAATGAGAAGCCACAGCACTAAAAAGGCTATTTTTAAGGCTAGTTTTTATCTTAAATATTTTAAATTATAAACTACAATATTTGGGGTACCTGGGGGGCTCAGGTGGTTAAGTGTATGCCTTTGGCTCATGTCATGATCCTGGGTCCTGGGATCAAGCCGACATGGGGATCCCTGCTCAGTGGGGAGTCTGCCTCTCCCTCTCATCTCTGCCCACTTGTGTTTTCTCTCTCTCTCTCTCTCTCAAATAAATAAAATCTTAAACTATTGATATTTGAAATATATTGAAAAGAAGTAAATAACAAACCATCTCCCAGTCATCCAGACACTGCTATATTTGCTTCAAAGCAAATTTTGGCTCCTCTCTTTAAGATATAAATGTTACACACATACCTGTCAGATTTGCAACAATTAAAAAGTCTGATAAGACATGGAGAATTTGCAATTTTTATACTTTATTGGCGAGAGTACAAATTTGGTATATGCACTTCGGATAGTAACTTGGCAATGTCTAGTAATATTGA
The DNA here is from genome assembly GCF_003265705.2 of Callorhinus ursinus. Taxonomy (NCBI): domain Eukaryota; kingdom Metazoa; phylum Chordata; class Mammalia; order Carnivora; family Otariidae; genus Callorhinus; species Callorhinus ursinus. The sequence continues at coordinate 86,680,474 of NW_027397066.1, forward strand.
AGATGTATCTATCCTATTACATCTATTTATAGATATACCTCCTATAGAAACTATCACCATGTGCACAAATTTACCTTTAAAGCAGCTCACTGAAGCTCCATTGTTATAGAAAAAAAGGAGAAATAAGCTAATTGCTCATCAGCAGGGGAATGGATAAACTGATTTATTCACTGAATAAGTATTATATGGTAGCTGAAAGCAATATTCGCATCTTCATGTTATCAACACAGGTGAATTTCAAAACTAGATTTCCTGAGAGATGATAATTTGCCAAAAGATATACATGTACAGTATGATACCCATTTATATAAACTTGAAAGCACAGAAAATACTATATAGTTTATGAATAGCCAATATTTAGAAAAAGTACGAAAACATATGAGATTAAAATACTCTACCTTGAGGGCAAGAATTACTAAAGATTTTTTTAATGTATTTTTTACTAAGTGCTAAAATCTTAATAATTAACTATGTGCAAAAATCATTCAAAATAGGCAATCCAAAAATTATCTGTCGCTCTGTTAAGGTACACACCATACTGTAACAAATTTCATGTTTAGTCACTTGCATCTTTATTCTCTCCTGTCTTTTCTTCTCAACAACTGTTCCATCTAGAATATTTAAGTTATGGATTAAAGTTTATACTTTAAATTAGTACATCCCCCTAGGGTTCAAATATGTATTGATAATGACTTCAGTAAATGGTTAAATAATGTTTCTAAATTTTACTCACTTTTCAAAAAATCAACATCTATAATTATCAAAATATGTTTACTAGTAATTATTATATACTTTACCTACTATTATGTAAAAGAAGTGAGCACAAAAAGAAACATTGTTCCTGCCTATAAGCATAACTGATTTACTCTTTTTAAAGGCAGATTAAATTAATTCTTACTTTATCAGCTGGTCTCTTTTCAACTTCCTTCTTTACTTTTTCAGTTGTGAGGGCTTTGCCATTACTATTGCCAGAAGGAAGACTGGATGATGTTTTGGGCTCTTGCTTAACAGAAATAGTTTTTGTGCTTGAAATTTTGGGTGGCTCCACATCCTAAAAGATGAAATAAAAAGATACTTGTAGTTAAATGTTCTAACAAATTGTAAAAAGTAGATAATAAATATAAACAATTTTTAGTTAAAAATTAAGAAATGTTTGGACCAATGTAACATCCATTTCTTTAAAAAGATTTATTGAGAATTGATACACAAACTGTATAAAGTGTAAAATCAGTAATTTTCACATGAAACCATCACTACAATCAATATAAAGAACATATCCATCATCCCCCAAAGTTTCCCTGTGGCCCACTATAATTACTCTTAGAGGTATATACCCTAGAGAAACTATGTCCCCCACTATCGTCAGGCAACCACTGACCTGCTTTCTGTAACTATAAATTAGTTTACATTTCCTAGAAATTTATATGAACAAAATCATACGGTATATACTTTTTTTCTGTCTTCTTTCACTCAGCCTATTTATTTTAAGATTGACTCAGGTTGTTGAATATATCAACAGTTCATTCCTTATATTGCTGAATTATATTCTATCGAATGGAGATACCATTTGTTTATTCATTTATCTATTGGTGGATATTTGTTTATAGTTTGGGGCTATTACAAATAAAGCTATTATGACCATTCATGTACAAATCTTTGTGTGGACATTTACCTTCATTTCTCTAGAATTAATGTCTAGGAGTAAAATGGCTGGATCGTATGGTAGGTGTATGAAACTATCAAACCATTGTCCAAAGCAGTATACCATTTTATATTTCCACCGGGAGTATATGAGAGTCCCAGCTCCTTCGCATCCTCATCAACATTGGTTTGGCTAATTTTTTTAATTTTAGACATTGCAATAGGTATATAGTGGTATATCACTGTGGATTCAATTTCCATTTTCCTAATGTTTAATGATGTTGAACAGTTTTTCAAGTGCTTATCTGCTATACATATATCTTCTTTGGTAAAGTGTTCCTTAAAATTTTTTGCCCTTTTTAAAAAACGGAGTTGTTTGTTTTATTACTGAGTCTAAAAAGTTATTCATAGGTTCTGGATACAACTCCTTTATCAGATAATTGATTTGCAAATATTTTCAATCTCCGTGTTGTATTTTCCTCCTTGTCTTATATTACCACTTTGCTGATATTTATACTTGCTATCTACTGCTAAAGTATAAAAAGTTTACGTATATGATAGCTCCTTGGAATCACCCTGCAAAAAAGGAGGGCATTTCCTCCCATTCTAAATAAACTAGAACGTCTGAGTGCAGCTACTTTTTTGTGGTAACACATAAATGTATAAAAATACAAACAGGAATGATATACATTAGCTTCGGAACAGTGGTAACCTCTAAAGAGGAAGAAATGGGGAAGGGATAAAGAACGGGGCTTTAGACTTATTGGTAGTTACACTTGATTTATTGTGCCGACTGTCTAGACCAGGTGTTGGAAAACTGAGGCCTAGAGGCCAAATTTGGCCTTATTGCCTGTTTTTTATGAATAAAGTTACATTAGGACACAGTTATACTCACTCATTTATGTATAACCTGTGGCGTGTTCATGCTACCATGGCAGAATTAGATCTTTGTGACAGAGACCATGTGGCCCACAAAACCTAAAACATTTACTATTTGATACTTTACAGAAAGTTTGGTGACCACTCGTGTAGCCTTGGGAAAGTGATGGAAAAAGTGTTGGTAAAACAGATTAAACTTAAAAGTGTATTGTGTCTCTAACATAAATACCCAAAAAACATAATCTTGCAGCATTTGAAAACTATTATCTAATTCAGCAAAAGAGTTACAAGTCACTGAAGGATGAGTTAAGTTCTAAATTCATTATTTGTTTTTCTTTTCTATAAGCAGCTCCATGCCCAGCATGGAGCCCAACACAAGGCTTGAACTCATAACCCTGAAATCAAGACCTGAGCTGAGATCAAGAGCTGATTTTGATCAATGCTTAACAGACTGAGCCACCCAGGCACCTCTGAATTCATTATTTCACATTTGACTTATTCAATGATGTAAATGAAATATCAACTAATTTTTATGTTGATACTACATTTGGAGAGCCAGTTGTTAATGTTTATAAGCATACCACTGCCAGGGCGTCTGGGTGGCTCAGGTGGTTAAGCATCTGCCTTCGGCTTAGGTCATGATCTCAGGATCCTGGGATTGAGCCCCGCATTGGGCTCGAGCCTGCTTCTCCCTCTCCCTCTTCTGTTCCCCCTGCTTGTGCTCTCTCTCTCTCTCTCTGCCAAATAAGTAAATAAAATCTTAAAAAAAAAAAAAAATATATATATATATATATATATATATAAGCATACCACTGCCTCCAGGTGATTCTCACTCTATAGATGGAAATGGACAGCAAAAGGCTACAATTAAGTGAATCTATACTTTTTAAATACCTAACAGAGTATATTCTCTAGGTTGATCAATAGAAGTAACTCCAGTTAGAAATCTAAGGGCAGATCAAAAGGAATGAGATCTTGCCATTTGCAACGACGTGGATGGAACTGGAGGGTGTTATGCTGAGTGAAATAAGTCAATCAGAGAAAGACATGTATCACATGACCTCACTGATATGAGGAATTCTTAATCTCAGGAAACAAACTGAGTGTTACTGGAGTGGTTGGGGGTGGGAGGGATGGGGTGGCTGGGTGATAGACATTGGGGAGGGTATGTGCTATGGTGAGCGCTGTGAATTGTGCAAGACTGTTGAATCACAGATCTGTACTTCTGAAACAAATAACGCAACATATTTTAAGAAAAAAGAAAAAGAAGAAGATAACAGGAGAGGAAGAAAAGGGGAGTATGTCAGAGGGGGAGACGAACCATGAGAGATGATGGACTCTGAAAAACAAACTGAGGGTTCTAGAGGGAAGGGGGGTAGGGGGATGGGCTAGCCTGGTGATGGGTATTGAGGAGGGCACGTTCTGCATGGAGCACTGGGTGTTATGAACGAACAATGAATCATGGAACACTGCATCAAAAACTAATGATGTAATATATGGTGATTAACATAACAATAAAAAAATAAAAAAAAAAGAAATCTAAGGGCAGGAGGCTTTTTAATCAAAACAAATTTTTCATGTACTTTAATAGATGAACTTCCTTCTGTTTTAGAATCTCAAAATACAGTACTGCTTCTTTAGTAATAATAGGTTTTTCCTATTGGGATAGTATCAATATTCAGAGCAGAATAAACTTACTAGTATATTCTGGAGAGTTGTATAATTTGGTCAGTTTGAACTCACTGAACCTACCAGAATGAGGATGGTAGAAGAAACAAGGACACACTGGCACTATTATTCAAAACACAGTAAAAGGGCTTGAGAATATGAGAGTTTGTGTTGAAAGAAGACTGGGGGCAAAATACCACTGTTTACTTAAGCACTGGGTCTGGGACTTGGCTACTGAGTCTGGGATTTGGGCCTGTCTTTAGTTTGAGATTGTGGATTAGACTGAGTGAGTGATGTAGTTCTGTCTTCCCTCAGTTTGGTATCTAGGTCTAAAGACCTGGGTGACTTGGGAGTTTCAGGGCTCTAGAGTTTTAGAAAGGTTTGAAAGAATGTATCAGGTATTACAGAATATAACAAGAGCTGCCATTCACGAAAAGCCTATTATGTACCAGCTAGATACTACAGTAGGTGACTTACATACTTTACCTTTGGTTAATTTTCACAATTTTGCAAGGTAATTTTTATTATCTCCATTTTACTAATAAAGAAATAGAGGCTGGCTGAAATGCTGAAATGAAGTTACTACACACCCCAGTTTCCTTATTTTTTTATTATTTTTTAAAGATTTTATTTATTTATTGAGAGAGAGAGCACGAGCAGAGGGAGGGACAGAGGGACAAGCAAACTCCCCGCTGAGCCCGGACAGCCCCGTGCGGAGCTCGATCCCAGAACCCTGGGATCATGACCTGAGCCGAAGTCAGATGCTTAATTGACTGAGCCACCCAGACACCCATCAGTTTCCTTATTTTTAAATGAAAATAAATAATACCTATTTCAAAGGATGATTATCACAATTAAAATTAATTATACACATACACCATGCAGGAAAGTACCCTAAACACAATAAATGTTCAGGATATAATATCTATTACCACACGACTAACAAGAGATAAGCTGGGATTTAAAGGTTTGGTTCCAAAATGTATATTCTTTTCACATAAAGTTGTTTGGCTGCTTTGTTATTATCAAAGTTGGAACCACACAGTTCTCATAGTTCATTCACACCTCTCTTTTCCCTTAAATTATCCTTCCCATATTCAATCCACTTCACTGCAAAATCCCTGTCCTTTTACTTCATGAAACATTAGAGAATAATTACAAGTTATGGTTTCATCCAAGAGCTTAAAAAATGTTTCGATCATAAAGAATTAGAAATTAAATCATAAATAAGTGGGTTTCTCTACACATGAAGTAGAAGAACAGAATATCCCTCCCACCCAGCTAACTTTTCTATGTAACGTAACAGTTCTCTGAAAGCATGAAGGAAGAAAAGAACACTAAAGAATATAATTTCTTCATGCCTTAAGGAAAGATTATTATGGCAGGGAGATTGTTTTGAGATGGTCTAAATATTAACACCATTCTACTACAGGCCTTACAAAACTCCCCCCAAAGCTTTTTATTCACATAGGTACCTTCTGAGATGGACGGTAACTTGAATCAATGCCCCGAGCCAAAGATTCATCAAGTAGTGCCTTCAGCTTTTCTGCAGAATCCTTACTCTTTGAATGTAAGAAACCTAGTGCTTTCAAAAAAATGGGATCAAGTTCCAAGTTCACAGTAGCAGCCATTGCAAACACCTGAAGAAAAAAGAAGGGGGGGGGGGGGGGGTTAATTTAGAGACAATGAACAGTTATCTATGTTAAAGTTTATCTATTTTGTTCTTTTGTTTATAATAGGTAATACTGTGCCCATGATACAAAATCTGAAATGTGTAAAAGGTTATTAAAGAAAAAAGTAAATTTCTTTGTTATTCCTACCAAATTCTTTTCCCCTGAAGCAAGAACGTTATCAGTTTTGTATGTATCCATATCCATGGCTAAATTTTAAATCCTGCTAAGCTCCTCCCTGCCACAGAGCCCCTTCCTAACTCTGTTTTAAAATATACACTTACAGTTCAATATACAAGAATTTGATGTGTTTAGGTCAGGTTTACTATATATCCTATATATAAAATATATATAGGATATATATAAAATACATCCAAAATTTCTTCTCTCAAACCTTATTTCCACTGCCCAAAAAAAAAAAAAAAAAAAAAAAGATTTTGGGGGGTGAGGTGTCACAGGAGGGCAATGGTTTAGAGGAAGCATCAAGCAATGAGCTATAAAGGTGCTGCAGCTTTTGGTGCTGCAGCTTTTACCTCAATTATATTTTCTTTTTATCTCCTTAGTCCTCAGCTCCAACGTTTAATGCCTCAGAAAACATACTAATGATAATCTTATTGGATCACATTTAGATTGTGGTATCTCATGCATTAACTTATTTTTAAAAAGCAAGGTCTCTGAGGAATGGTGCCATAGTTACTATAAAAAATATATACACATACATACATAATATAAAATCTCTCCCACAGGGCCTACGATAATGCTCTGTGTCATTAGGAGCTTAAAATATAGTGAAGACGTACATCAAAGGCTTATGAAATTCCAAACATTAAAAAAAAGTTTTGTTTTCAGCTAATATCAATGCTATCATTTGGTTCTACTTCTTGTGTCACTTTTTCAAATACTTCTCCAGGCAAGGAATTATTAAAATAAAAGTGTATACTTTGTGTTCAATCCTTTGATCAATATTGTAGGGCTTGAAGTTGTCTTCTATCCTTGAGGTTAATATTGTAATAATGCAACACACTTGCAGTGTTAGAGTTAAGGATCTGTCAGCAATTCCACGGTAATCTCTCATTTTCAGGGGTTTATAAAACCATTAAAACTTGCTGTAGGTTGAATCTTGGCATATGAAAGTTCAGACTGAAAGGAATTTTGTTTGTTCCTTACCCATCTACTTCTCCCCAATCCCTCTCCAACTTTGACAGGAAACACACACACACCCTTAGGCTTTTTTTTTTTTTTTTAAGTTTTCAAGAAAGTATTAGATACTTTTCTGATAGCCTTGGAATTATTGTCAAATTCTGCGCTCTACTCAAATATGTGAATCATTCACGAATCCAAAAGCCAATACTAATAGGAAAATAACCTACCTCAAACAGCTGTATTAGTAATTTAATGAAAAGTGAGAAGCAACCTCTGTCACTTCATAAGATGGTATTATTCCATATATCATCTATATAGAAAGAGAAAAGAGTTCCTCATTGAAATTTCCACAATGAAAAGAATAAACCTGCCATTCCTCCTGAGTGCTCAAGGGGAATACAGTCTAATCATTTTATTGATGTAGCTTTTTATAGCTAACAAGCATAGTATTTACTTATTCAAAACTATTTCTTTTATGAGACTGGCCAAAGGGTTAATACTGAAAAGAATCCTTTTAATATAGTAGAAAAACCATTACTTGAAATTTCTATGCTGAAAACCAGAAGCAAAATATTTATTGTTATGTAAGTCCATAATCACCAATAAAAGGTCTGCATTACAAATTAGGGGACAAGAGTCAGCACCTAGATGACAAGACCATAGAAGTCATGTTATCAATACCAACCTTTCAACTGGAACCTTGGAGTCAGTTCTTATACGATCCTGCAATTATAAAACTGAACAGGCTTTGTACCCATGCCCTAAATTACTTTTCCTCTAGCCCAGTGGTCTTCATAGTGGAATATAGGGAAAAAATATAAGAATTTCTTTTTAATTTTTTATTAAAAAATAAGCTATTAATATATAGAATGACAGTAGTGTATGCATATAATTGATAACTAACATATATGGAAGTGTGCTCAATTTTACACTCATGGAATAATGAGACAAATCTGGAGACCACTGCTTTAGTCTATCTAGCAACTTCTAGTTTCCCTTTCCCTATTATGTATACATCAAGGCTGCTTTAAGGTACAAACTACCTTTCCCTTAAAAAGCCCTCCAGTACTTTCAGCTCAGTCCTTCTCTCTCTCCACATTAACTTCATTGCTAGCTGCCCATTGTCTCCTAGCCCCCACTCATTACCAATATATTCCCCTATGTTTTCTACGTTTTTTCTTAAGCGCTCCTTTTATCTCTTTACTCTTTCCCCATGACATCACCTTTTTACCACTATCTCCCACATGGTGTTCCTTTGACTTCCTATTTAAAGAGCAAAAAGGTCTACGGAGATCTTATTCCATATTGCTGCTTTTGGAAAAACATTCCATGACCACCATTCATCAGCATCTTCTCTTGAAATCCACACCTGCACCTTCAAGGTTGATAAAGTATGGAACCATGCTCATCTTCTTCCTCCTCCCCACCTTCATCTTTGGCAATGCTAAAATTGCATCTAGATTGATGATCTCCAGCTTCCTGCACTCTTACTTAAATCTTCAACCCCAAGGGACTTCATCTTCAGCCACTGAAGCTTGAAACTAGCCACAACTATTCTACATTTTGACTATAATCTCCCATCATTCTATCTCTTCCACTGTTTTGACCCAGAAACCTCTTCAGGGTACCAGGTCAACCATCCTTTTGGGTTTTCTGTTTGGTTGGTTTTTGCCCCATTTCTTTCCTTCCATTCCACCTGCACTTTGAATTTATAGAAGGCTCCAATTCATCGTTCCCTCTGCTTTCTCCTTATTGGCACCTCCTTGCTCCAACTTTTTCCCCCTCATCAAAGAGAAAACAGTAGATGGGTCTAATATAAAACACTCATAGTTATGTGTTTTATCCTTTGTATTTTAGTTTTCTATCTTACTTTTCTTCACCCCTTTTCTATTGCCTTCTCTGGCTTCTATTCTTCTTTCTTACTGGCAAATGCACACATAGTAAAATTTATTCTTCATCTACTGATGTCCTTAAAGAGGTCAGCAACTAATTTATCAATTTACTTCCTTTATAATTTCCAAAAATATTTTCCTGGAGTTATACCAAATTATGTTACTTTTATACAATCCTTCCCTGTATATTCCAAAATCCATGATCAAAACAGACTGGAAAAGAGCCATACCATTCTTACTGAGGATTCTAGAAAATGAAGTCCTAGGGGTGTGTGTGTGTGTGTGTGTGTACACACAGATACAGATACATGAAAGAAACAGTGCTTTAAATGTAGGTTTAATTTAAAATCTAGGTATTGCTTTAAAAAAAAGGATGTCAGAAAATTAGTATTTACTACTTTAAAAAATGTCAGTGACCTAGGAATGTGGTGAATTCTTAGCTCATAGTAGGAATCATCTATGGCAAATGCATATACCACAGAAATTTCCACTACTAAGCAATGATCTCTTCTCCATCTCTTACTCATTCTTATTTGCAGCCTGTCATTTTACTTCCTTTCCAGCTTATATTCCATGGTCCAGCCTTTCAAAGACTCTCTTTCCTAAGCACCCTTGTCCTACAGTCCTATAGTTTCATCTACTTTGTAGCCACCCATCCTATTTACCTTCTCCCGGCCTACACCCAAACTCTTAAGTGCAGCTGAGAGGAATACACACACTGTATCTTCGGAGTCACCAATCTCATCTAGGCACTCCACACAATTTAGCAATCCTATCATGCTTCTCTTGTCAACTCACTTCCCCACTTTCTGCCAAGACCAGTTACACTTTGTCCATTTTCCTTGAAACTGCTACCCTATCTCAGTAGATGTCCTTCCTGACTTCACAGAGAAAACAGAAGCTGTCAGAGAATCACCAAATCAACTTCTTGTGACTACATCCACAAACTTACCTGCACCCATCCTTCCCTTTTTCCCACTTGATAAATGAAAAGATGGCTCTCCGTGTAATGCTACCTGTACCTGGATCCTACCTTTTCCTTCTCCATCCGGACCTTGAGCTATGGATTATTTACTATGTCTTGTCCACTGCCCACTCCCACAGCCTCTTTCTTCCTACCAGCATCTTTTCATTAACACTTGGATATATTCAAGGCTCTTGCATCCTGCCTTCTTCATTTCATAGCAAAACTTCCTCAGAAAGTCATCCTCATTCTATGCTCCCTTTCTTCATTCTTCTATTTATGCTGCATTTCCTGCAATCTGGCCTTTGTCCCACCATTCCATGTTCTCACCAGAGTATTCCTAGCTTTAGGTAAATAAAACAAACATTGTTTTTTCCTCCTACTTCTTTCTTAGTCTTTTTGTAGGTTCCTGTTCCACTTCAACATAAATGAGTTCCTCAAGGTTAGGTTCTGGGTCTCTTCTTGCCCCACTCTACACCTTCTCAAAATGTGACGTCTGGATCAGCAGCACAGATCACAGATCAACTGAAGAAAAAACTCTGCGAGTGAGCCCAGAAATCTGTATTAAACCTTCTAGCTGATTCTGATCCACTCTAAAGTTTGAGAATTACTGTCCTAGACAATTTGATCTACACCCTTTTGCCGCTGATTATAAATTTATCTCTCCAGCCCACCCATCTCTTCCAAGATCCAACAGCCAGCTTGACCTGGCTATCTCACTGGTGTCTCCTATTCAACATGTGCCTAACAGACCACTCAAAACCTCTTCTTTTGTCTCCCAACCAGATCTTGAGCATTCCCTTCCTCATATGATACTCATCCCATTGCTCCAGCCAGAACGTGAGTATCAGCTTTAAGTCCTCCTAATTCCTCTCCCACCACCGCTGCCCAATGCAATCACCAAACCACATAAATATATCTCAAATTCATCTACCTTTTTCAATCCTTACTACCACCACCCTAGACCAAGCTACCATCATCCATTATCTGGCCCACCATAATAGCTTAATCAGTCTTCCCACAACCACTCCTGTCCCCCTCCACGTCTTTCTATATCACTCACTTGGTTAAATGGTCTTTTCACTTCTCTCTGTCCAAAGGTTCAAGAACAAGATCCTTAAGGTTTCTAATGCCCTATAAGATCTGGTAATACATGTAAAGTAGTTGCAAGAGTACCTGGCACAGAGTACACTCATTAAATGTTACCTAATATCTCAGGCTATTCCCACTCTCTATTGTAGCCACATAACTTAGTTCAAGTCTTTCAAGTTATTATATTCTTTTTCACCTCAGCACTTTAGTAGAAAGTGTCCCATACCCATCTTATTCATCCTTTATATCTCAGTAGTTTTTTTTTTACATTCCCCCAACAAAATAAGAAATCTTACTGTTACATGGTCCCCAAACATCCTGCACTTATTTGTAATAGCTACTACACTGCTATTATGTAAACAGTGTCTGTCTTTCTCACTAGAATGTAAATTCCATGACAACCAGCACTGGATTGATCTTACTACTGCTGTTAACCGTGTACCTAGCGGAGTGCCTGGCAGGTAGCAGGTAGTCATTAAATGCTGGCCAAGTGAACACATATTATTCACTTCCTCTTTCAAAAACTTTCTCCTCCTTGATTTCTATTACACTCAGCTTTTCTGGTTTTCTTCTTCTATCTCTGACTACTCTTACTCTGGTTCATCCTCTCAGCTCTGTCATTCTTGGTATTGCCCAAGTATCTGTCCTTGTCTATCTTCTTTAGTTCTGCATCCAATTCTCCCTTGGTTATCATCTATGTATCATGTTTTTAACTATCACCTCTAGGCAGATGCTTTTGTGTTTATCACCACTCCAATCTCACTTAAGCTCAAATCCCACATTTCCAATTGCTTAGTAGATATGTCTACCTGGTTGCCCTAATGGTATCTCAAATTCAGTTAAGACTAAAACTGAGATTATGAATACCTTCCCCCAAAAGTTCCTTGTCCTGCACTTTTTTCAATGAATGACACACTCTCTGCTATTCCAGCCTGAGGCCTACATCCTTCCCTCACAGAGGCCTCTCTTATTCCTTATTACCAAGCAATCAGCAGGCCTTCCCTATGGATTCTGACTCTGTAACATTTCTCACATTTGTTCCATTTTTCACTCCCACTGCTACTACTCAAATTCATGTCTTTATAAATTTTATTATAGCAATAATCTAGTTATTCTCCTTGACTTCAACACTGTTGTCATACTAATGTTCCCCACATTTTTCTTTCTTTTTCATTTTCTTGCTCAAAAATTAAAACTTCCTACTGTCTTCAAAATAAAGCCCAATTTCTTCACCTACCATTTAAAAAGACTCCTTAACTGGCACAAAAACTTTAATCTTCATATAGATTTTCCTTACAACAGAGCCATTAGCTGGCCTTGACACCTCTACTTACTCTTCTCTCTGGGAAGCTTTTTACCCATTTTTAGATGTCCAAATTCTATGTTCAAATATTATTTCTCATGAGGATTCTATTCACCAATGGTGTGTCCTTTTCCACCCCAAATACTACTAATAATCTCTCCCTCCTACGATATCTCATATAGTGCTTTCTTGTGGTACTAGGACTTTCTACTCTGAACCATACTTTTTTTTTTTTAAGTGTTATATTCCCTATAAAACTGAGTACTTTAAGGGGGGAGGAGTCTATATTTATCTTTTTGACTATCACTTTGCTGGTGATTAGGGTTCAAAGTAAAGTATAATGGCCTTTTCCCTCCTTCTTCACAATTCTAACCATTTACAAAGTCCCTTTGCAAAGAGCAATAAGAAACTCAAACTCACCTTCCCTGCACCTCCTGCCCCCCCAAACCCCTCAAACATCAAAAAAGCAACAGGAAAAGCAATGTAATTCCAATACTAGAGATTTGTACTATGTTCCTATCTGCAATACTCTCTTCCCAATCCTTTACCTGGCTTAAATTCATTAATCCCACTAGACTGTAACTCTATGAGGGCAAGGGCTTATTTTATTTAGTTATATATCTAGTGTTTAAAAATTAGGCTCTCAAAAATATTGAATGAATGAACTAGGTTTTGTTTAAACATCACTTTCTGGGGCGTCCGTGATCTCAACAACCTAAATTGGATATTCATAATGCTTTGCCCTAGATCCCATTTCTCACCCTACATGCCAATCTTAAAAAAAAAAAAAGTCCAAAGTTGATCATCTATCTGCATGTGCGTGCACAAGATAAAAGAAACTGAACCTATTCACACCGAGTGCAATATTAGGGTTGCCATGTCATAACGGCTCTAGAAAGCTTTGCCCTCTATGTCTTTGAAAGCTCTTGCAACCCCTTCCAATAAAAATCCTTTTCAAGATGCTGCCCATTTCAATCCTCTACTGGATTCTTGGCCCTGGGTTACACTGAAATCTTAGGGACACGTCTGGAAACGCAGGGGAAGCGGAAAAACCACGATTCCAGGATTCCAAATCAACCAAGTGACAGAGAAGCTGAAAAGGGACAGAAGACGCTCAGAAATGGAATGCCAATCCTTTGATCAAAACATGACACCGAAGGCCTAGCACGGGGTAAGGTCTTTGAGGAGGGAGCCCGAGAGAAGATAAGAGGCGGAAAGAGGGAGCGGCACAGAGAAGTCGCCAAAACCTTCCGAGAAAGGTCCGAGACAGGGTTCCAGGGACCTAGTCCCTGGGGCCGTGCCTCAGCCGACAAGCCCTAGCCCTTTAACACCCTAGGAGGAAACAACCCTCGCTGAAGGGAGAGAGCGGTCAGCCTGGAGCACGCGACCGCCCGCAAATTACGAGGTTTCCCCATAAGGAGCGAGGAAACTAAGACCCCACGCAACTACTCTCCCACCTCGCCCCTCGCGGAGGTCTCGAGCCTCCCAGAGGCGGCTGGGAGCCGGCTGGCTCGTCACAACTCACCGCTCCGCCCCGCTGCTCCGTCCGTTCCCGGAGGCCCCTTCCGAACCGCTCCCGGAACTAGCCGGCTCCCAGTAAGGGGAAACAAAGGTTCCTGCAGCAGCGTGAAGAGGGGAACTTTTTGGCTGTGCGACGGTAGGAAGTGACGTAACCGTCGGTTTCCGGTCCGCCGGATTATGAATGACGGCCGACGCGGCTGTTTCCAAGACACTGTGCCTGTTGTTGCTCTCCCGGCCTTTCTGGCAGCCAGTGGTCCGTGGGAGAAGACTCGCAGAAGCTGCCTCGGAAACCTGGCTCGCGCGGGGTGGGTAGGCGCAGGAGGCTTGTGTCGCTGACACGCTCACGCACCCTCCCTGCCTGGCCGCGCCTCTGCGACCAGGTAAAGAGGGCGCTCAGGCCGCCGGCTCCGCAGTCCCCCTGACCCCCCCTGAGTACTCTTGGCATCCGGAGGCGACAGGGCTGACGCTGCGGGATGGGGAGGACGGGGATGGGAAGGGCAAGGGCGTGGAATTAGTGGCCCGATCTTTCTCCAGCCGCTCAGTCTTTTAGACAGTCACAGCTTCTGAGAGAGCTGGTCGAGGGCTCCGGGCCCCTTCTCAGGTTTCCCAGGGCCAGTCCCCGTGGCTTCTTCTGCTGAGGGGGGAATGGAGCAGCTTCTTTTTGCAGGAGTTTGTGGGGTCGTTTGCCGTTTGCTGCTAAGTGTAGTTTTTAAGACCTTTTGGCACCTTTAACTTTTTTTCTCTTTGGCACTTAGTTTTTCATTCCATGCCTTCCTGGTTGGAGAAAGCAGTTGTATGTGAATACTGCTTAACAGTTGCTACAAAGGACTTGCTTTGGGGCCATTCGTTTCTGTTACACTATCAAAGCAGTGTCTCAGTTCGGTTTTAAACTTCTGCGTAGAAAGTTTGAGTTAAACTTGCATGAACATTGCTTTGGCTTCAGAAGCATTTACTAACACCCACACTTCCCATCCCAACTCTACCTGGTTTGGGATTAGGTGGCTCGTTTTTTCCCCTTTATTCTTAAGCCCGAGGTCCCATTTCTTGTCATAAATTCTTGAATATCAAGGAAATGCCAGCATTTGATAATATATCTTGTGCTAAATTATTGATTTAATAGAGTAGTACTTTTTCTAAGTTTATCTATAGAAAAAGTATTAGAGAAAATGAAAAAGCTGGCAAGAACTAGTGATGTGGCAATTGTAAACATGGTCATTTAAATATTGTGGAAATAAATTTTGTTATAAATACAACTGAATGATTTGCTGTTTATGTAATAAATCAGACTTTAAGCTATGTGAGTTTTTTTTCCTTAACTCTGGTGGGGAGTATACATTACTAAGAGGATTGCCTTAGGGCATGCATACTCACTACGTGAAATTATGTTTGAGTTATACCTGAAGACATTATTTTACGAGGTCTAACTTTAAAAACAAGTCTGTAATGAGATCGGTGAGATTTGAGAATTATTTTTATCAGCTTTTCTTTTACTATTTTTTTACACTTCTATATGTTTGCCTGCTTTAAGCGAAGCTCAGACTTGAACTTCTGTAATATTGGGTCCATCAAGTTTAAAAACACCACCACCAACCTGTGTTTACTTTGTAGCTTTGGTATCACCTGTGATTTGAAATAAGAATACTGAGTATCCAGTTAGCCTTTCTAATAGCAACAATTAAGCAGACCTTGAAACTTAAAAATTCTGTAGGCCAGTCAACTAAAACACCTGTAGTATATACAATTCCTTAATATAAGTTGTTTATATCTTCAAATATTCAAAGTAGCCTACTGAATTCTGTTAGGATTAGTACTTAGAATACAAGGATTTAAACCATTTAGATCATAACAAGCATAGATATTGTTTGCTATGGGGATTCAGTAATTTTATTTCAGGCTTGCTGACACTTCTGACATGTTAGCATTTTATGCTGTGATCCCTATTAATTATGAGGTCAGGTTTAGCCGCAAGTATTATGATTCTGTGGCAGCAGATGATTTCCTGATTCACCATAGAGATGACACATTTCTCTTATGGCTAAAGTTGCAGTAAGCTTTTTCTCTCTTAAACAGTTTCTCCCCCCTTTTTGCACAGATAAGAAAACAGCTAATTTTAAATATTGAACTTTGTCCTTTAACACTTAACTATATGCATCCCCACATTACATAATAATAATGAGCACTGAAGCAGCTCAGCTTTTTTTCTTTCCTTATTTAACCTTTACTATCTAAGGTAATTAGCTGCTATCTAACTCTGTAGGGGCAAGCTTTTATATATATAAAATATAGATAGTAAGAAAATAGGGTGAGATTGCAACCAAATTGTGTTATTTTGTGAAATGTATAAAACACAATCTAAGTTCCAATATTCATAATATTGAACATTGGTTGTGGTAAGGAATTTAAATGGGTTTAAATTTTAATCTTTCAGAAAAATGTAATTTCATACCTGCAAACTGTTGAACTATTTATTTTGTACAATATAAGCGGGTATTTGCTTAGGGTATCACATATTCTGCCATTTTGTGACTTCCTGTCACAGTAACAAACCAGTTTTTTTCAGTACTTGCGGGGGCGGGGAGTCTTCAATTAGATATGAATCCCTTATCTTTCATGAGAAGTTTGGAAATATAAAGCATAATTTGTGGCTTGCCAGTCAAAATTCGTTTAATAGTGTTAATAGATAAGGAATTTTGAGATAAATTACAAATGAATAATAATAGCTAGTATTTATTTACAGGCTTACTAATGTGATAAGCATTGCT
This sequence comes from Callorhinus ursinus, assembly GCF_003265705.2. Classification (NCBI taxonomy): domain Eukaryota; kingdom Metazoa; phylum Chordata; class Mammalia; order Carnivora; family Otariidae; genus Callorhinus; species Callorhinus ursinus. Next base: position 86,697,009 of record NW_027397066.1, read on the forward strand.
AGGTTCTCACAGCACACTATGGTAAATCTGATATTACTGTCCCCATTTTATAAATGAGGAAGCTAAGGTACAGAAAAGTTCTATATTGCTATTAAATAACAGCACCAGGATTTGAACACAGTCAGCTCCAGAGTCTAGGCTCTTATCCATTATTTTTCTTGGTGTATAAATATTCTACTTGCTAAGTAAGTATATAAAATCTAGTTAGGTTCCTAGTTCTCCTGACTCAATATCTGTATATACAAAAACTATACTTTCTTTACAAGTTTAGATGGATTCAAGTTATACTTTTTCCAATTCCAATCACAGAGGTCACCTTGTTTCTTCATTTCAATTTATACATAGTTGGCTCTTAAAATAGATTTATTCATCTGGAAGAATTGTGTAAAGAAGAATGAGGCTAATGTACCAAGACTTAAGTTCTCAATAGTATTGTCATTACAATGATTACTAATACTTGTTTATGTACATTCATTCATTTATTTCTTAAACTAAAATTTGAGTACTCTTAAGCATTGGAGATAAGAGGTTGGGTAGTAAGTGCTAAAAAGAAAGAAAGAAAAAAAAAACGGATAAAAGCCTAGGAGGTAATAGGAGTGCTTTTGCAATTCAGGTTGTCAGGGAAGGCTGCTCCTGAGTTACTATTCAGAGATCTCAGTGAAATGAAAGGGGGAGTAAGCTAGGCATAAGAACAGCAAGTACAAAAAAACTCTCAACTGGGAGGTTCCTGGCTTCTTCCAAGAACAGCAGGGAGAACTAGCTGGAGAGGAGTGAGCATGAGGGAGCAGAAGTAGGGGAGCAGTTCAGAAAAGGATAGCTAGGGTCATGGTAGCCATAGGCTATAATAGGAAATTTGGATTTTATTTTAACTGTTTTGGGGAGCCATTGGATGGTTGTGAGCCGGGGGTGTGAACTGACTTAAATATGTTTAAAGGATCACCCTGACTATTGGAGAATGGAGAAAAATTGTTAACAGATGTTTGTATTAGTCTCTATAAACTTAGTTTATATGACTTAGGTTAGGTTGATAGTAGTGGAGGTGCTAAGAAGTTGGATTTAGCATATATTTCAAAGGTAGAAATAGTAGCTTTTATGAGAGAAAAAGTTGAGTGAGACTTCAGAATTAAGGGCCTGACCATGTGGGTGAATGATGTTGTCATTTTATCCATAAGGGGACTACTAAGGGAGGGAGAACAGGTTTAGAAAAATGTCCAAGGGAAGATGTCAAGTAGCATTTGGGGTCTGAAGTTCAAGGGGAATGATGTGATTGAGATAAAAATAGGAGTCATAGATTATATTTATACCTGTGGTATTGGAGATCACCTAGAATAGTACTGTTATATTGTGAGTTGTGGCCCATTAATGGGTCATGAAATCAATTTAGTGAGTACTAGCCAGCTTATTTATTTGTTTGTTTATATATTTTAGAGAGATGGAGTGTGCTGGAGCATGAGTACAGGGGAGGGCCAGCCCCCCCCCCCACAGGGGGAGGGAGGAGGGGCAGAGGGAGAGAGAATCTCAAGCAGACTCCCTACTGAATGGGGATCCCGAGGCAGGGTTCGATCTCATGGATCTCATGACCCATGAGATCATGACCTGAGCCAAAATCAAGAATCAGACCCTTAACCACTGAGCCACCGAGGCGCCCCCTAACCAGCATTAAAAAAAGGGGGGGAGGGGGAGGAGGAACGGAAGGAAGAAAAGCACAGAATAAAAAATATCAGATATATCCCATGTAGTAGGATATTTCTTCATGATCCTTTGGTTTCAGTTTTATTCGTGATCCTTTTCGCTATAATGAATTGCATAATAAAAGTCTTACTGTGTTGCATGATGAAAAGGTTGAATACCAGTGATCAAAGGAGTGAGTGTAATTGAGAACGGGGCAAAGCACTGAGCCACAGATTGCTAAGAGGTTTGTGGAGGATCCAATAAAGGGAATCAGGAAGGAACTACCAAAAAGCTTCATTGTCAGATGATTGCTTTTAGAACAGAGGTTTTTATCAAGGATTACTGAGACAGCACAATTGCATAGAATAATGTAATTTCTGATGAGTTTCACTTTCGTGAAATTGTTGCTGCAATAAAATTGCAATATGCTTCACTTTCTGAAATTTTAAGTTTATAAAATAGTGCTATTTATATGAGAAAAATAGCTATTCCTAAATGTTTTCAGATAAGATTCCTTTATAGATTCAATTAATGCTTTTGTATTGATGGACAGTTCTCATCCATGTAATGGAATTAAAACGTACTTGTAAGGATTGTGAGGATTAGAAGTAATGTATAAAAGTTGTGTGTGTTTAGCACATAGTTGGTGGACAATAAAGTGTATGTGATATTATTAGAATTGTATTTTTTGTTCAGTCATTTAACATTTATTAAGCTCCTGTGAAATTCCAGGCACAGTGATAATTTCTTATTTGATAAACAATATTTTGTTGCATGGTACACTTTTTGGTCTTTATCTATTAGGTAATAGATAACTTAGCTATTTATCCATTATGTAATATTTGGTAGCCCTAGATCCAGACTTGAATTTTGAGCACAAAACTGTCAAAATTTTTTCAGCTTCTGAACAAGTATGCTTATTTTTTTCCTTTTTTAAGATTTATTTATTTTAGAACGAGTGAGAGTGCATGCATGTGAGTGGGAGAGGGGCAGAGAGAGATGGAGAGAAACTCAAGCAGATTCCTCACTGAGCTCGGAGCAGACACAAAGCTGGATTTCACAACCCTCAGATCGTGACCTGAACCGAAACCAAGTCAGTCGCTTAACCGAGGCCACCCAGGTGCCCCCAAGGATGCTTATTTTCAGTACATTTATTATGTTTTTTCTTTGTCTGTCTTTACATATCCATATGCATGAAGTAAAATACTAAAATGGTTTTAGATTTTAAAAACCCTGTGAAACTCATTTACCCTTTCATATGTGAAATATTTCAATTTATCAACACCAAGATATATTAATTAGAATGAGAATACAACAATAAAAGGTGTAAATGCCTAAAATGTTAAACCCATGACTACTTCAGTTGTGTTTAAAAATGTGTTTGAAGGGGCACCTGGGTGGCTTAGTTGGTTAAGCACCCAATTTTTTATCTCAGCTCAGATCTTGATCTCAGGCTCATGAGTTCAAGCCCAGTGTGGAACCTACTTTAAAAAATATGTATATCTTTGAAGATTCACAAGTAATGAAACCAGGTTTAAATATTTTCTTTTTATCTCTATATTCCCTCTGCAACATTTCCAAACAAACTGGCATGTCCAGGGAAGAGATGTATATTCCATCAGCTCTGTTCAGCTCCTATGTCTGTGGTTTTATCTGCTGCTTTCTCACTCTGTCTCAGGAGTAGTGGCAGTGTGGCACCTGTCACAGCTGAGCAGATGACACTACTGTGCATGGCAGGAATGTAATATGGAGTAACAGGAGCTGCCCCAGAAACCCTGGAGACCCAGAAGATGATTCTCCAGTACCTATCTTTGTAAAGCACATGACATAAAAATAATAATGTAAGGAACCTCTAGGTAGAAATGGAGAAGAAAAAAAAGAGAAGAGGGTTTTCTTTTGCCTATGATGTCTGCAGACTTAAAGCAAAAACTATGTTCTACTCTCTTGAAAAATTAAACACATGTACAAACCAAACACATACAATAAATTTGTACAGGTTTGCTAATACTTAATATTTATTTTAGAAATTACATTAGTATTTAATGGGAAGAAATTGCCCAGGGGGAGTCATTTTTTTAACTCCACGATTATTAAGTAACATTTTTAATCTTCCAGGAAAAAACAAAACAAAACAAAAAAACACCAACATCTATATTGGAAAAATAAATTATGTTAAGAATCAACAGTACTTTGCATTTTCTCTCCGGCATCTCATTAATTTTTAGATATCTCCATGGGCAGGTTATTGCTCTTCTATTTTGTTGACATTTAGCATTTATTAAGTGCTCACAGTGACAAAAGTTTATAGAATATGTAAAAGCCTATTGTCAAGGTTCTTATTTTTATATGCCTTGGAAAGTGGCAAATATACATGTACTCTAATTTCTGCATACCCTAAATCACAAGCTGTAAAATAGCACGACATTGTTTTAGTTTTGTTTGTTTTTTTTGAGAGAGTTAGCAGGACTAGTCTCATAATTACTATTTCCTAGACCGCTGGGCAAATGAGGAAATCTATCACGTTTTCTTTCAAATCTGCTTCTTGAAGCACATAGGGATCTTCTGTATCATATCCCACTATCAGCAGAGGGAGTTAAGAAGATCAGTAAATTATTAGCAATAGATTTACAGGAGGAAACTCTTCAAGGAAATTATTAATTTCCTAGAAAATGTGGTTTCTTTTGCCTGTGAGCTTTAATAAGCACCCTTTAATATTTTGTTTTAAAGTAAATCACGGGTGCAAAAAAAATTAAAAAAAAAAAAAGATAAGCTAGGGAGAAAATGGTTTCCATCGGTTAAAAAGTTGTTGCTTCTAAATCACATGAAATAATTTTCCTCTAGATAATCTTTTAAAGAAGTAACAAACCATGGTGCAGATCTGTTATGTTTTTAATAAAAGAAATATAAAACAGTAGTGATTACTTGCATTATCAAGAGGTTCATACTTTACTAACTATATCCTTTTGTTATACTGAATTATAAGCTCTTTAACAAAGAAGCTGAGGACCAAGACACTTAAAGATATTTGACTACCTTGCTTTTGATCCCCCTCAAAAAACCCTAAGGAATTTAGAATATAAAGGAAATTTAGTATGTTGACGGTTTCCTAAATTTCAGAGTACACTAATATTCCAAATACACTTAAAGAGTTGCAGGTGTACTTTTTAAAGTCTTTTAAAATAATTTTTCCTCTACTGTACAGTCTTCCTAGTACAGGTTTCCATGGTGAATGCTTTTAAAGAGTGCCATCTAGTGTTAACTTTGGAATTGTGATTTATGGATTAGAACCTGGGGAATTTTAGACCCAGGAAATGTAGAAATCAGTTATCATAGTTGACAAAATTATTAAGGAATATGACTTGAAAACACCCATCAGTAATTTGACCTCAAGATTGTGTATGTCTGCATCTTTAAAATAACCAGCGTGTGTATTCATGCATTCATTCAACAAATAATCCTTAATTATGTGTGTGTGTGTGTGTGTGTGTGTGTGTGTGTGTGTGTGTGTGTGTATCAGGCCATGTTTTAGGCAAGGCAGTAAATAAAACAAAATTCTATTCTCATAGAACATTATTTGTGTGTTACCAGTTTGAAGTGTGAAGAAAAACATAGAATAGTGTTTTCAGGGTGGGTAGAGGTGGAGTTTTCAATTTAAATACAGTAGCCAAGGATCATCTCAGCAAGAAGTTGATATTTAAATAAATACCTGAAAGAGGTGAGGGGCTGTTCCAGGCACTGGAAACAAGTGCAAAAGCCCTGAGGTGGGAATGTACCTAGTATTGTAAAGGAATAACAAACCGCTTTGGCTGGAGCAGTGAGTGGTGAGACCAAGGGGATCTTTAGGCCCTTGTAGGAGCTTTGCCTTTTCTCTGAATAGGATGGGAAGATATTTGTTTGAGTAGAGGAGTGACATGATCTTCTTACTCCGTTTTTGACAGAATCACTTTGGATACTATGTTGAGAAGAGACTAGAGTGGGAGGTAGGATGGAAAACAAGATAATTGCTGTAATTCAGAGATGGGTGATGGCGGCTTGGATCACAGTGGAAGCAATGAAGATGGTGTGAAATAAACATTTTAGATATATATTGAAGAGCCAAATAAGTTTTTAATGGATTGGTTATGGAGGTGTGAAAGAAAAGAGTAATTAAGAATGACTCAAGATTTTTGCCCTGAGCAGCTAGAAGGATGAGGCTCCATTAACTGAAATGGGGAGGATACATGAGGAGCAGGTTTGAGGTGTGGGGGTGAATGGACATGTTAACTTTGAGATATCTTGGTTATCAACATCTAAGTTATGGGGAACTTCAAATATTTTTCTGTTGTGATTTAGCATGCAATAGCTCATCATATCAAAATCCATTTACTTTAGGAGAGTCTGTTTCCCACGAGGGAATGAATATATCCCGCCCCCACCCCCCATGACTGTGTTGTAGAGTAAAAAGAGAAGTAGTAGTGAGGGAGGACAAACATTGCCAAAGCTTCTCCAGACAACTCCTAGTATTCTTGGTTATTTGCTTCTCATTTTATTCATCTCCTCTTCTTACCTGTAGTGAGACCCCAATGTACTTGATTTGGGAGGGTTCTATTGCTAAGCACCTGAGGTATGCTTATTTTAAAGGAGCTCGGTGAATATCCCCCCAAGACTAATTAATTGCACCAGGTGGAAATCTTTCTTTTGGAAGCCATTTATTCAGTCCAGGAACAAATTCTCATGGAATCGTATCTATCACAAATCCTTGCTGATTTCTAGAAAAAGTTTTTAAATAATCGTCTTTTATTTTAGCTTCTAAATTACTATATTCTAAGGCCTGTAACCACTTCAATTTTATGCTGCAGGTGACCCAATGAAAGAAGAAAATGAAAGGCATTAAGAAAAGTCTTACAGAAGAATACCTATACTTGGACTTTTCTCACCAAATAGAAGGATGCATCTTTCCTCTTCATACATCTGTAACTTTGTTTTTGTTGTCATACTGTGACTGCAAAATCTTTAAAGTTTGCTTAGTCCTCACTCGAGCAAGTACAGATATTTCATTAAAAAATGTAGTGCTCCAGGATGTTGAACTACAAATTATTTCAAGACAAGAGCTTCCACCAATAGTCCAGAATTGCTGTTTACCTGCAGTAGTGGAAAAACCAGACAATTTCTGTAGAGCAGGACTTGCTGTCGTACTGAGACACATAATCCAGAAATCATACGAAGCTGACCCTTCCAAGAAGGAAATTTTGGAACTTTTGGGTTTTAAGAAGACTTGCTTGAAAGCCTGTGCTGAAGTAAGTATGATGGCTCTTCTGTTACTTAAAAGCCATAAAGTGATAACACATTCACTTGAACATTTATTTTAACTTTCTGTGGGAGATGAATTAAATCCTGCTTGCTTAAGAAATCTCTAGTCAACAATGAAATAAAGTAGCCCCTCATGTATACCAATACTTGAGGTGCAGCATTGAAAAATAAGAATTCAAGATTTATTTTGTGAGGTTTGGGGACATTATTTTTAGAGAATGACTTCTTTTTTTTATCTTTTGTTTTAATTGAGAACTTTTAAAGGAAATTTTACACATGAATAGGAGCTTAAGTAGCAGTGCTTTGAAAGCCTGACTTTTTTAGGGATGCATGTCCTTCAAAGGCTTTGGGAAGGAAGGATTTATTCAGTAAGAGGATGCAGGAGGATGGCATGTATTCCAGGTATAGGATTGCTAACCTGTTTAGTGTTATCATTTTTAAAGCACTGTAATATGTCCCTTGATATAGCGTAAAAACCTAGTCCAGGGATGGCTCAGCTTCAATTGTCAAAACCAGTCTTATTTCCCAATAGAAAGTTTTCTTCAAGCTATGTGGAAAGTAAAGACTCCCTTCATTTCTTCTGTTATTTTGTTTTGCAGGTTAGTCAGTGGACCAGGCTATGCGAACTCACCATCCCTTTAGCTATTGAGAATTTTCTCAAAGAAGCTTCTGACCAGCACCCAGCTATCCCCGCGGAAATACTACAGTTAGAGAAAAAGCTTAGGGAGCCCGTTAGAGTGCATAATGATGACAAACTCCGTCGGCAGAAGCTGAAGCAACAGAAGGCTGCTGGGGTTGGGCCTTCCCTTGCTAAGGAAAAACCAAAGAGCAAGATGCATAGACAAGAAATGTCTGAAGAGTTGGACTCTTCATCCGAGAGCCTGGAACTGAAGGTGGCATTCTCAAAGCTCACAGTCTGTGAAGAACCAGCTACCACCAACAGGGAGCCTTCTCATATCAGAAAAGCAAAAGCCTCTGACCTTCCGCCTCTGGAGCATGTGTTTGCAGAGGGCTTGTACTTCACTTTGGCAGATATCGTGCTCTTGCCCTGTATCCATCATTTTTTGGTAAGGTTTATTAGGAATGGATATATTACTAGAAGTTTCAGTCTATGAAATTGCTTAGGTTTGCATCCCTATTCCACTTCTTACTATCATCATATTCCTAGGCGAGTAATTAATACCCATCTCCATTTTCTTTAAATTTTTTTATTGTTATGTTAATCACCATACATTACATCATTAGGTTTTGAGGTAGTGTTCCATGATTCATTGTTTGTGCATAACACCCAGTACTCCACGCAGGACGTGCCCTCTTTAATACCCCTCACCAGGCTAACCCATCCCCCCACCCCCTCCCCTCTAGAACCCTCAGTTTGTTTTTCAGAGTCCATTGTCTCTCATGGTTCATCTCCCCCTCCGATTTCCCCCCCTTCATTCTTCCCCTCCTGCTATCTTCTTTTTTTTTTTCTTAGCATATATTGCATTATTTGTTTCAGAGGTACAGATCTGTGATTCAACAGTCTTGCACAATTCACAGCGCTCACCATAGCACATACCCTCCCCAATGTCTATCACCCAGCCACCCCATCCCTCCCACCCCCAACCACCACTCCAGCAACCCTCAGTTTGTTTCCTGAGATTAAGAAGTCCTCATATCAGTGAGGTCATATGATACATGTCTTTCTCTGACTTATTTCACTCAGCATAACACCCTCCAGTTCCATCCACATTGTTGCAAATGGCAAGATCTCATTCCTTTTGATGGCTGCATAATATTCCATTGTGTATATATACCACATCTTCTTTATCCATTCATCTGTCGTTGGACATCTTGGCTCTTTCCACATTTTGGCTATTGTGGACATTGCTGCTATAAACATCGGGGTGCACATACCCTTTCGGATCCCTACATTTGTATCTTTGGGGTAAATACCCAGTAGTGCAATTGCTGGATCGTATGGTAGCTTTATTTTCAACTTTTTGAGGAACCTCCATACTGTCTTCCAGAGTGGTTGCACCAGCTTGCCTTCCCACCAACAGGGTAGGAGGTTCCCCTTTCTCTGCATCCCCGCCAACATCTGTCGTTTCCTGACTTGTTAATTTTAGCCATTCTGACGGGTGTGAGGTGGTATCTCATTGAGGTTTTAGATTTGGATTTCCCTGATGGCGAGCGATGTTGAGCATTTTTTCATGTGTCTGTTGGCCATTTGGATGTCTTCTTTGGAGAAATGTCTGTTCATGTCTTCTGCCCATTTCTTGATTGGATTATTTGTTCTTTGGGTGTTGAGTTTGATAAGTTCTTAATAGATTTTGGATACTAGCCCTTTATCTGATATGTCATTTGCAAATATCTTCTCCCATTCTGTCACTTGTCTTTTGGTTTTGTTGACTATTTCTTTTGCTGTGCAAAAGCTTTTTATCTTGATAAAATCCCAGTAGTTCATTTTTGCCCTTGCTTCCCTTGCCTTTGGTGATGTTTCTAGGAAGAAGTTGCTGCGGCTGAGGTCGAAGAGGTTGCTGCCTGTGTTCTCCTTTAGGATTTTGATGGACTCCTGTCTCACACTGAGGTCTTTCAACCATTTTGAGTCCATTTTTATGTGTGGTGTAAGGAAATGGTCCAGTTTCATTCTTCTTCATGTGGCTGTCCAATTTTCCCAACACCATTTGTTGAAGAGACTGTCTTTTTTCCATTGGACATTCTTTCCTGCTTTGTCAAAGATGAATTGACCATAGAGTTGAGGGTCCATTTCTGGGCTCTCTATTCTTTTCCATTGATCTATGTGTCTGTTTTTGTGCCAGTACCATACTGTCTTGATGATGACAGCTTTGTAATAGAGCTGGAAGTCCGGAATTGTGATGCCGCCAGCTTTGCTTTTCTTTTTCAGTATTCCTCTGGCTATTCTGGGTCTCTTCTGGTTCCATACAAATTTTAAGATTATTTGTTCCATTTCTTTGAAAAAAGTGGATGGTATTTTGATGGGGATTGCATTGAATGTGTAGATTGCTCTAGGTAGCAATTGACATCTTCACAATATTTGTTCTTCCAATCCATATTGACATCTTCACAATATTTGTTCTTCCAATCCATAAGCATGGAACGTTTTTCCATTTCTTTGTGTCTTCCTCAATTTCTTTCATGAGTATTTTATAGTTTTCTGAGTATAGATCCTTTGCCTCTTTGGTTAGATTTATTCCTATGTATCTTATGGTTTGGGGTGCAATTGTAAATGGGATCGACTCCTTAATTTCTCTCTCTTCTGTCTTGCTGTTGGTGTATAGGAACGCCACTGATTTCTGTGCATTGATTTTATATCCTGCCACTTTACTAAATTCCTATATGAGTTCTAGCAGTTTTGGGGTGGAGTCTTTTGGGTTTTCCACATAAAGTATCATCATCTGCAAAGAGTGAGAGTTTGACTTCTTTGCCGATTTGGATGCCTTTGATTTCTTTTTGTTGTCTGATTGCTATGGCTAGGACTTCTAATACTATGTTGAATAGCAGTGGTGATAGTGGACATTCCTGCCATGTTCCTGACCTTAGGCGGAAAGCTCTCAGTTTTTCCCCACTGAGAGTGATATTCGCTGATGGTTTTTCATAGATGGCTTTTATGATATTGAGGTATGTACCCTCTATCCCTATACTCTGAAGAGTTTTGATCAAGAAAGGATGCTGTACTTTGTCAAGTGCTTTTTCTGCATCTATGGAGAGGATCATATGATTCTTGTTCTTGCTTTTGTTAATGTATTGTTCACGTTGATTGATTTGCGGATGTTGAACCAACCTTGCAGCCCAGGGATAAATCCCACTTGGTTGTGGTCCTATCTCCATTTTCTTATCTGTAAAAGAGAGATCATAGTACCTATCTCATACGATCAGTGTGAAGAAGAAATGACAATCTGTGTGAAGTGTGTGGCATGTAGTAAGCTCTCAATAAATCTTAGTCATTATTACAACTTTTAATTTTGAGTCACTAAAATTTTGGCAATTGTTATTATTAATTTCAAATTGCTCTTGCAATTACCTTCAAATATTAGAGGTTCCAGTATTTAACACTAAAAAAGTCTTGCCAGCTATATTTTATAATTAAGTAGTTGCTTAAAATACTAATTATATTATGTTAGGCATTATTAAATCGGAAATATTTTATCATTGTGTCTGTGTATCTCTGTCCCTTATAAGATTACATTCAGTTGCTGGCTATGCTATTCAGTGTCGTGGGAGAATATAAATGGAAAGTTTTCTTCCTTGGTATGCGTGTGTGTGTGTATTCTTTTTCCTCTCTGTGGAGGAAAAAAGAACAAGGTAAAAATAATATTATCCTGAACATGGAAAACTGTAGCTCTCTGCAGCTTTCCAATTGGTTTTTAAGAGCTGCATTGTTCTTGCTTTGAAGCATTTCACCCTTTCTCCTAAAAAGGAATCAGATACAGATTTCATTCTCATATATCACCAACACTTCAGGTATCTCTACAGACAAATGAGAAATGATTTCTAATGAAAATCTATTTGGAGGCCAGTGCTTATAAGAAGTTAGGTGGTATTAATTAATTGGCATTTTCTTAACATTTCTAAAATAACTTCGGAATTAAAGGACGTGAAAAAGAGATTTGGGAATTGTTTAGATGTTGATTAGTATTTTAAATGTCATATGTATTCAGAGTATCCACGGAGCTGGGTGGGGAGAAAACATCAACTTTTTTTTTTCTAGTCAAATGATTTCTAAATTCTCTTACCCCTGACCTTCCCCTTTATTACCAACTTCAGTCATTAGAGCAGTTATTTGATACATATTATGAAATACTGTTGGTGTTCGTGGCTTCTTGGTCTTCTTGGATAACTGTGTTTGTTTTTAATTTTGTAAGAATTGAATCAAAGCGGCACATCCACTAATTGATTCATTTGAGAAACTTACTGAAAGCCTACTGTGTATATAGCAGTTACTGTTGTAGGCACTGGAAATAGAGTGATGAACAAAACAGATAAAGTCCCAACCCTCACGGAGTTAATACTCTAGTAGGGGAAGATAGAAATGAACAAGTAAACAAATAAATAATATATATTTAAATAGTAGCAAGTGGTACAAAAAAAGTAAAACTGATAGAGAAGATGAGTATCTGCTTTCAAATGCAACAAAACGAATATAAAATTGGATTTAACTGTATGAAGTTGATTCTCGATAATTATCCAAACATACATTTTCAGCTAGTTTGCCTTTGATTTTAGCTTAATTTAAATACTATTTACCTAATTAGGATCAATTGAGGCTGAAGTATTTTTAATTGAGAGGGATTTTTTTCCCCCTCTTCAATCAGGTAGGACATCTACTAACTGCTACTACATAAATTTACATAATACTACTGAAGAGCTGCGCTTAGTTTAAAATAGGGGAAAACATGTATACTCAGCCTTTATTATTACACATATTCTATGATTAAATTTTTCTCTTCTGACATTTATATGTAAACTAATTCTCACAATATTTTCGTTTGCATTTTTCTTGGATCTGGACATTTTCTTTCAGGAATTAATCTTTCTTTGCCAAAGAAAGATACTGTTGATATTGTTTGTTATGTTTATTTTGCTCCTTTAAGTCATCTTGGGTTATGAAGCAGTTGTTTGAGTTCAGGTAGTGGATATGATGCAGAGCATTTGTGCTTGCATTAATACACATTGAGGTGATGGAGGGTGGGTCCAAATGGTCAGACTCAGGATCAAGTTCATGATCAGAAATGAGAGTCAAGTTACTAGGTTTGGATCAGAAACAGAGCCAAACCTAAAGCAAGGATATTTGGCCATAGGAATAAGGCCAACAATATGAAAGAGCAGTCAGTTTTGCTAAGTCAAGGTTTGGAATACCAGAGGTCAAACTTAGAAGAGCTAGGGAAAAAACACAGTTCTGCTAAGCAGAAAAAAGCCAAAGATGCAAAACAGTAGAACGGCCAAGGTGCTGTGTCTGAACTTGCGCCATGCTTTTCTTCCTTTTCAGTGGATATTAATTTGCAAAGTTAACCCAATAGCCCAGCACTTCGTTATGGAAGGTGCCTGACAAAATCCTCTCTTCTGGAAATTTTAGGAATAAACTTTAAAAAGAATAGATTAAAATGCACACCTCTTATGATTTCCATTTTTTAAATCATTTGCTAGCATCTTCTAGTAGTTATAGCAAGCATATGGGAGAAATAGCAATGAATAGCTATACTCTGGCAAAATCCTGATGTTCTCTGATACCAGGAAATTGTATAGTTATTTTTAAGTTACTACTAGTTATTTTTAAGTTACTATTAGTATACTTTGATAGGACTATTTAAAAGATTATTCTACTCCCATAAGACAAAATTTGCCATTTTATAAAATATTTTTGTTATTTGAATACTTAGGATTTAACTTTTTAACATGTTAACTTCCAATGCTCTGAGTTGAGTTTTTAAAAAGTATGACACATTTATTGCTTGAGTAAAATTATTGTAGAAATTGATTTTTAAGCAAAAGTACCTATGTTAAATGTCTCTTTCACTTGTCCCTATTGTCATAAAATTAGGAATAAAATGGGAATCTGACTACTGGCTGGCATATTGCAAAAACTATGGATGCCACATATTTAGTGGTTAATTTGTATATTCCGTATCTCCTCCTCTGCATTAGGTCCTCAAGAGTTTTCAGTTTTAACCCACCAGTTCTAATCTATAAGTAAAAAATGCAGAATTGGGATTATACTTCCAATTAGATAGTTGACTGCTTACACTGCCCCCCTAAACATTTGTTAGTTATGACATATTTTCAAAAGAGTAAACATGACTAAGGAAGTGACATAAAGTAAGTACAAAACATTTTATATAATAAATGATTGGAAGGTGATGCAGAGGAGGAGATATGTTGGATAAATGTAACATCTTGCTTCTCTCCAGGCAAGTTTTGCTGGCCCTTATTACAATTAACTACAAAACCATTAGGGTTTCATTTTATGCTCTTGGTAGCAGCAGTTTTTTATCATTATTTAAGAATAATCTTATTTTCTTGTCTTTAAGAAACCGTGATATTTATAATGGTTTTGATCTTATCAGGCAGGTAACTTTTTTAAAAATCATTTCTTAGGAACAAATATAATTTTCATCTCATACATTTTTCTTAGCCATTTCCTTAAATATATCTTCTTGAGTGTAATGAATGTGGTTCAGTACCTCCTGAGCTTTCTGGATATTAGCAGAGCAGCCTGGCATGTTGATTAAATGGGATGACCTGCCATACAGTGTAAAACTCCTCGATTTCTCTTAAACGTGAATTATTGTTACTTAATCAGAACTTATTTTCCAATGGAAGGAAAGATGCCATATGCATTTAACAAGAATAAATCACTACCAAGGAGAGGAAAGGAAAGGTGAAGAAATTAGAACATTTCTTATTTGATTAATTTATCACAACTTAAACTCAGTGCCCTTAGCACATAAGCTATTTTCAGGCAATTAAGAATTTTGGCAAGGGGGAACCTGGGTGGCTCAGTCCATTAAGTGTGGAGACTGCTTAAGACTCTCTCTCTGTCTCAGAAAAAAGAAAAAAAAAAAGAATTTTGGTGAGAATTATAAACTGTTTGGTTCCCAGAGTACCATTTAGACAGTATATTTCAAACTCTTTTACTTTAACTCACAGTAAATAAGGCATTTTACAGGTGATTGAGCATACTTCTACAAATATATATCTTGTATACATTAAATATACTTGCAACCCACCTTACTACATGCTGTGTACTCTGATATTTTCCATTTTATGCCATTTTAAAAACTATGTTGATTTCACAACTTTTCCATAGGTCATAAACAACTGTTTGAAAAACATTAATTGAGGAGATTCTTCTTTGAAGCTTTTAATAAATAGTTTCTTGATCATTTGTTCACTCACCAGAATATTATTTGCAAGGCAGTGTTTTAAGTGCTTGCTGTATACAAAGAGTTAGACATAAACCTTGCTTTTACAAGCAATTACTAGTGCTTATTTAAAGTCCAGTTAAAATAGACTGAAATACACATGCATGTGAATTTTTCATAATTTTCTGTCCTTTCTGGCTTCTGCTTTGGTACTGATTATTGCTAGATATATTTGTCAAGATTTTCTTGATTTGACCTTTTTATTTATCTATTTGTTCATAATCACCAGTCATAATCTGTTGGTGACATTATTACTGTTTCTATGGAAACAACATTCAGTGCCTCAAAAAGAAGCAAGAGCATTCAAATTTTTAAAGAAATTGAAGTTTGGTGGTGATAGTACAGAGAAGGCATCTGGCCAAGAGAAAACAAGAAGATAATTTAAATCAGGAGTAATGGTTTCACATTTTCTAATTTGAATAAAAGCCTTACTTTAACTGCTGTTATAAAAAATTCTAACTGATGCTAGTTATCTTTTCACTTCTAAATATCTATAATTGTATCTTTTATCTTTTTACTATTTTACTTCAGTGAAATCTCCCCCTACCCCATCAAATCTTTTTTAAAAATATGGTTCTGAGGGTGTTTCTTACATTACTTTTAGGTTATACTGATTTGATTCTGTTTTACAGTTCATACATTCAGGGGAAGAAGGCTTCACTAAAGAAAAAAAGGAACTTTAGATCATTCTTAAGAGTACAGCGTCTCCATTTCTCTCATTCCCTCACTTCCTCAGTGAGTGTATAACTTCCATTGAGATTCCTCAAAATATACCAGTGACTGTAGACTTAATGGAGATATCAAATTCTAATCATTTAAAAATACCACATACACTTCAACTTATTTTAATTCTCTCCCCATTAACCACTTAAATTCATGTTCATAAATAAGTACGTATTAAGTATTTTAGGTTTTTGATTAAGCAGTGTCCATTTACTCTCTATGTTCAGTGTGTTGAGAACTTATAAAATATAATGAGGGTTGGGGACAGAGGAATGTGTTCTTGCCCATGAATTATAGATGAAGGGGTTTCTAGATTTGAAGGAAGTTGACTAAGGAAGAGTTTTTAGTGAGGCATACAAATATGCTACCAATGAAAGATGATAGAAACTGGAATATACGATATAAAATTTCCCCAAATGATTTTAAATTGTAGCATTTATAGACATTCCAAATGTTGCCATGTTATTTCTATTGATTATCTTAGAATAATTTTTTGTCCTTTTTCTGCTAAGTATTGGTCTTTTCCATTATATATATATTTTTTGGCTTATAGGATAGTCAGTATGTGCATACATTCTTAGTTTGTGTGTATATAATATTTATTATTATCCTTCAAGTAATTCACAAATACCTTTTGGGCCTCTTATTATTGCTAAGACATTTGTCCTTTGTCAGTCCTTTTTAAATAGTATGTTTTGATTTTAAAAATATCTTTAAAAAATAGACAATTGTTTAGAGTAATTCCAGGTTTATAGTAAAATTGAGCAGAAAGTACAGAAAGTTCCCAGATACCCTCTGTCCCTGCACACACAGTCTCCTCTACCATCAACATCCTGCACCAGACTGGTGCATTTATTACAACTGATGAACCTACATTAACAAATTACTACAACCCAAACCATATTTTATATTAGGGTTAACCCTTTGGGTTGTACATTTTGAGTTTTGACAAATGTATGATATGCATCCATCATTATTGTATCATACAGAATAGTTTTACTTCCCTAAAAATCCGTGCTCCACCTATTCATCCCTCTGTCCTAACCCCTGACAACCATTGATCCTTTTCTTGTCTTCATAGTTTTACCTTTTCCCGAATGTCATATATTTGGAATTACACAGTATATAGCCCCTCAGATTGGCTTCTTTCACTTAGTATGCTTTTAATGTTCCTCTGTGTCTTTTCATGGCTTGATGAGTTCATTTCTTTTTAGTGCTGGATAATATTTTATTGTTTGGATGCTATTTGTCCATTCACCTATTGAAGAACATCTTGGTTGCTTCCAAGTTTGGACAATTATGAATAAAAGTGTTATAAACATCCATGTGCAGGTTTTTACATGGACATAAGTTTTCAACTCATTTGGAGTGCAATTGCCGGATCATACTGTGAGAATTGTTTAGCTTTGTAAGTAATCGCCAAACTGTCTTTCAAAGTGGGTATCCCATTCTGCATTCCCACCAGCAATGAATGGGAGTTCCTGTTGCTCCACATCCTTACCAGCTTTTGCTGTTGTCAGGGTTTTGCCTTTTCACCCTTCTAATAGGTGTGTAGTGGTGTCTCCTTCTTTTAACTTGCAATTCTCTAATGATATACGGTGATGAATGTTTTTTCATATATTTATTTGCCATCTATGTAACTTCTTTGTCATATATATGACTGCCAACTATGTAATTCTGAGGTGTCCAGATCTTTTGCCCATCTTTTTAATTGGTTGTTTTCTTGTTGTTGAGTTGCCCCAATTTATATATTGTGAAATGAATACTAAAAATATAGAAAACTTGACTAAAGAAGATACTTGAATGGCAAATAAGTACATGATGCTTAACATCATTAACCACAGGGAAATGCAAATTTGAAATCACAATGAGATACTACCACACATCCACTAGAATAGTTCAAGTAAAAAAGACTGACAATACCAGTCATTGGCAAGATTTGGAGAAATTGGGGGCACCTGGGTTGCTCAGTTGGTTGGGCGACTGCCTTCGGCTCAGGTCATGATCCTGGAGTCCCGGGATCGAGTCCCGCATCGGGCTCCCTGCTCAGCAGGGAGTCTGCTTCTCCCTCTGACCCTCTTCCCTCTCGTGCTCTCTGTCTCTCATTCTCTTTCTCTCAAATAAATAAATAAAATCTTTAAAAAAAAAAGATTTGGAGAAATTGGGACATTTTCTAGTGGGGATATAAAATGGTACAGCCATCAGGGAGAGGAGTTAGGCAGTTTCTTTAAAACTTAAGCCTACAGTTTCCATACAACCTAGCAACTTGGCTCCTAGTATCTACTCCTAAGAAATGAAAAACATTCAAACAAACACTGGTGCATGAGTTCTTATAGCAACGTTATTCATAATTATCAAAAACTGGAAACAATGCAAATGTCTGTCAACTAGCAAATGGATAAACAAAATATATTATGCCTCACAATGATTACTACTTACAATGAAAAGAAACAAACTACTGATAAATGCAACTACATGATGAACCTCAGAAACTTAATGCTAAGTTAAAAAGACACATTTTATGATTCCACTTATCTGAAATACAAGAAAAGGCAAATTATAAATATGGAAAGCAGATCAGTGGCTGCTTGCAATGAACTGGGGAAGCAGCGATTGACTGTAGGTGATCACAACAGAAACTTTTGGTATGATATAAGTGTTCTAATACTGGATTGTGGTGGTAGTTACACAATTGTATAAATTTGCTCAAACTCATTGTTTGAACTGTACACTTAAAATGTGTGAATTTTATGATATGTAAAGGTACCTCGACAGCTATTATAAACAAAAAATGTGTAGTAGTATGTTTTGTTCTCTGCATGCCTAGGTAATTATCTGCAAGAAACTTTCTGAAAAGCTGATGGAATTTCCACTGCTGGCTGCTTGGTACCAGAGGATTCAGGAAGTGCCAAGAGTAAAAACAGCAGCTTCTCAGTGTGGGATCCAGTTTCTCCATTTACCAGAGTTGCTGACCACCTCAAATGAACAAGATTCAAACTTAAGTGAGATTCCAGGTGTAGAGGAGCAAAATGATGCTTCATTTATAGGAGGACCAAGACCCACTATGACCAAGTTAATGGTACTTAAAATGTTTTTCTTAAAATTTTCTTTGAAAAATTCCACGTGATAATGTTGCTGAGCATTCTACCCCAACTTGCAATCATTTATTCACATTACTTTTGTTTTAAATTTTATTTGTAACTATTTTATATCACCCTTACCCAGTTAATATTTCTATGTCTTTTGCATATAAATGAGATATAGTAAATTGAAGATTTTTATTAGTATGTGTCTTTGGAGCCAAGTAAGTCAGAATATGTATTTTTTAAAAAGTATTTTTCTCAAAACTTTTTTTTTTTAATATTCAAGACATTGGCCAAGGTCATATCACATCTGGTCAAATGTATTGTTTTAACCTGACATTTTTCTGTTGCAAGGTTTTGCTCTCAGTTTTTAAATTTTGAGATGATTTGAAGTTAAAGAATATGAAAATGAATATCTCAATTTACTTTCCAAGGTTTTGTCTAAATTTAAGATGTTTTAGTTCTTTGAATTTTGTTTTTACTTTTTCATTTTAATGCCTTTTTATAAAACAGATATTTCTTTTTTTCTCTTTGCAGCAAAATTTGTTTCTAATAGTACTTATTGTAGAAATTTTCCCAATAGGCTTTATTTTCTCTATCATTCTAAACAATTTACAAAAATGTTTTGCTTTTAACTTCAACTATTTGAAGATTTATTTGAATAGAGGAAAAATCAGGAAGTAATTTGAGCTATTCATCTGAGTCGTACTGGAAAGATATTCATTATATTTCCCCACTTGGGTTAGGAAGCATTTGAGTTTTTTGGTTAACAGAAAGTTTGCTGAATTAGAAAAGCACAAGATTTTAGAAGTGACATCAGCCCCTTATCTCATCAGTTAGGCTTTGTTAACCTAGTGATGAAACAATGAAATAGGATTTTATAGTTGATTTTAGAAGGTATCAAGGCATGTCCAAAGTTTGATGTGTCTTGATCAGATGACTATACTGTGCAGGGATCTCAGTTTTACCTCTTGAGTTTTTTAAAATAAATAATCATCAATAATTTGCTTTGCATTAAAATACTAATTTTCAAAATTTCAACAAACCAAAAATCTGCTTTTAATTCGTACTTACACAGTCTTAAAGAAAATTGGTAATTCAGATTTTTCTACCTATGTTTTTCTAGCAATAAAATGACATTAGGAAAAACATTTGTATTTTTTCCTATTCTGTATTTCCTATTCCTGTATTCTGTATTTTATGCATATTAAAAATATCTATAAACAATGAGAAATAAATAACAAATTTAAATTCAGGAAAAGTTAACAAATAATTGTAAAAAATAAGCTGTCTTATAATAACATAAAAAATAAAAAGGAAAAAAAATAAAAAGGAATCCTGAATTTTTAATTTATAGGGGGTGTGTTAGTTCAGGTCCCCCAAGCAGACAAAGATGGGTTAGATGTGCAAGAGTTCTACTGAGGGAAATCTGTGAGGTAAAGTGGGGAGGGAGATGGAGGAGGCTGGGAGAGCCTTCAGTCTATGATGCAGGTTTGACCCTTGTGCATGAGACAGGGAAGGAAGGACAATTGGGTTAGAAAAGCTTTAGACTTCACTGCAGGTCTAAGAAAGTTTTGGCAAGCCAGTGGGGAATCCTTGAACCCAAATCATCTGTCAGAGAGTTCCATGTTTCTCAGGAATAGGCCTGCCATGTTATCTCAGCCACTCTCAGGCATTGGCTTGGGAGCAGCCCATGGTAAGACTAGTAGGGACCAGGTGACTGGGATTCTAGTCCCAGAGTTGAGGCTAAGCTAACATTGTGACCTTTAGTATGTTGTTTAACCAAAGGATCTTAACTTCTCCATTTATAAATTAGGAGAGTATAGTAGATATTCTGTAGGATTCTTTTCTGATTTCAAAACTTATGGTTATATAAAAAAATGACTGGGACATTACATCGACAAAAAAAAAAGGCTCAAATCTGAAAATAAGTTAAAATTTCTATTTCATTTAATTCTAACTTGAAAGTATATATTAGATACAATAAATGTTCCTTTTTAGCAGGACATTGTTTTTGCTACTTACTAGTGAATTATTGACATATGTTTTGAAAACTAGTAAATATTATATCAAAATAATAAATTATGTGAATGTATGACAGTAACTATTAATTTTTGTGTAGTCACAGTATTTTGTGCCAATTAGTTAAGGACAAATGAAATTGGTGCCAAGTGGAAGTATAAAATAGTAAAGTATTTCTTACAAACACTCACATCTCACTTTTTTTTCCCCTTTTGTTTTCTTTGGCATATTCTTGCCTCCAAAATTTCCCTTATTCTCCAAAGGTTTTAAATTTATTTATTTAGTCAGTTAGTCCAAAAAATGTATATGTTTAGTCATTGTTTTGAATGTGGGATATATGAAGAACAAATTGGACTGCCTTCATGAGCCTTATATTCTCGTGGGGGAGGTAAATAAAAAACACAAATGTGTTAACACAATAGGTAATGATAAGTGCCACAAAAAAGTAATGTGGGATAAGGGGGTGGAGGTTATGTGAGTTGGAATCCTTTTTAGATAGAGCGGTCAGGGAGGCTTATCTGACCAGGTGAAGACATTGAGCAAATGACCTGAATGAACTGAAGATTTGGAGGAAGTGTTCTAGGCAGAGGGTCCAGCGAGTGAATAGACCCTGAGCAAGTCTATAGGGGCAGAAGGTAGATTAGTAGTTACCTAAGGCAAGGAGCTGAGGGGGGGAAATAGAGAGTATTTACTAATGGATATGGGACTTCTTTTTGAGATGATGAAAATATTCTCAAATTAGTGTTGATTATGGTGCAACTGTGAATATTATAAAAAACATTGAATTGTATGCTTTAAACGTAATGGTGTGTGAGTGACATCTCATATAGTATTTTTGAAGAGACCCTAAGGTGGGATTAAATTTGGTGAAATGAGGGAGAGCAAGTTTAGTATGGCTGGTCTAGAATAAGGGGGAAGATGTTTATTTTTCTGGAAGTGCTGGAAGTTTCTGGAGTAAGTGCTCTAGACCTCTAGACATGAAGATGTCTCTACCTCAACAAAGAATCTTCATAGTATTTCCTTTGGAACCAGAATTCAGCTAGTTTTCATAATTTAAAGCTAGTTTTCATAATTTCATAATTCATAAAACTAGCTGAACCAGAATTCAGCTAGTTTTCATAATTTCATAATTTCATGAACTAATTGATTCAAATTAGTGATAGATTCTCAGAGATTTTTCTTTTGAATATGATATTTCTAAAGATAAAACCCTGGACCCTGGATATCTATCCTGTGGACTATGTACTCAGAAAGTGATTGCAAGGGGTCTGAAAATCCATATTTATGCCACACAACTGTCTGCAGATCAAATAAATAAATGTGTAACTTTTGACATGGGGAAGGAGCTTGAGAATTTTTTTATGTATTGAAAAGTGGTCCTCAGTTTTGAAAATGTTGGGAACCATTTGGTTACAACAGAGGAATCCTTTTTTAGAGGCATTACAAGCCTTTGTGGTATGGATGATGTTTTGGGGGTGTTATGTTGAAGTGGGGCTTTTTGTCCTGTAAATATAACTCGTAGGCTGTGTAGCTATTTTCATATATGTAAAGACAGATTTTGATGGATATGCAGAATCAGTTTTTCTTTTTTTATCCCTGTGTGGAATGTTTTTGATAAAATTTTTATCTTCAGGTGACTTTTCTTTTTGACATCCAATTGATTTCTAAGTATAAGAATATTTATTTCTATGTAGTTTTAGGCAATAATTTAAAAATAGCATTTTTTTGTTATCTCGGTATAAAAAAAGGAAAGTAACTGTTCTATCAAAAAACACATTGTATTTCTTATGTAACTAAATATTTTGAGGAACATCTAATGATCATTACTATTTATGCTCCTTCTTGACACTATAGAAAAGAAAATTTGCCATATAATACCTAGATATCTTTTTTTTGTTGTTTGATTTTTTCCCTGAAGGGAGCACTCTTTCAAATACATCAACTACATGACTAGCCCAAGGCCACATAGCAAGTTGGTCTCTGGGGACAATCTTCTCATCTGTGGAAGGGCACTTCTGTGAGATAAATTCACTGACTCCAAAACCTGTATGAGTTTATGACTGAAAATGGATTCCTCAAATTAAAGATTGTGTGGTCCCATCCAAACACTTACTTCATTCTGTTTTACAGGTTGTGAGTGATTTCAGCTTTTAAACAATTACCTAACAATTGTCCTAATGAGAATAAATTTGCATTGGTACCAAAAAAAAAAAAAAAAAAGAAAACAAAAGAGAAATTTGGCCTTCTAAACCATAACAGGATTTTATTAATTCATTAATTTGGAAAGAGTCTATTTCCTATTTCCTATTTCTAGGAAAAAGGCATTGAAGTGATGTTTTCTCCCCACCCTTGCCCTACTTGGACTCTTGATTGGAATAGTCTTCCTGCAGCAGTGAGCCCAAAGGAAGGTGAGTTGTTTTTTTTTTTCCTTTTTTTTCCTCCTTTAAGTTTTAATCATAATCTAGATACCCTCTTCAGATCCATCTTTCAATTCTCTAATTCTCTCTTTGGCTTTATCTAATATTTTGATTGTACTATCCATTGAGTTTTCTTTCCCCTCCCCAATTATTTCTTTTTTTAAAAGTTTTTATTTTAATTCCAGCTGGTTATACAGTGTTATATTACAATATAGTAATTCAACACTTCCATTCATCACCCTGTGCTCATCACTACAAGTGTAGTCCTTAATCCCCATCACCTATTTAACCCAGCCCCCAACCCACCTCCCCTCTGGTAACCATCAGTTCTCTATAATTAAGAATCTATTTCTTGATTTGTCTCTCTCTCTTTCTCTCATTTTTTCCCTTTTGCATGTTTGTTTTGTTTCTTAAATTTCCCATATGAGTGAAGTTTTCCTTTTATTTTTATTATAAAAATTTCACATATACACATATACACATTGCTCAGATTCAACATTTCTTACATTTTCCTACATTTGCTTATTCCTTTTCCTTTCTTTTGAAGTATTTTGAAGGAAATTCCAGATAACATGCCATACTATAGTACATACATCTAAGAAATACAGCCATTCTAAATAATTGCCATGTCATTAGCACACCTAATAAAAATTAACAAAAATTCTTTGATCCTTTAATAACCAGTACATAATCGTTTTCCCCTAATTGTTTAAAGTATTGTTTGAAAAAAATATTTTAATAGTTAGGTTTTTAGTTATATAATTATATCTTTCATTGCTAGAAACTATATTTTGGTTGTTTGTTTTTATAATGACCTTTTCCTTGCTTGTGTTTCAATTTCTTCTTTTCATAATTTTTTTAAGCATAGTTATTTTATATTCTGTGTCTGTTATATGATAGCTGATGTCCATAGAGATCTAATTTTGGTGTTTTTTTTTTTTTCCTGTTGACTTCATTCTTGCTGTCTTTTTTCCCTATTAGTTTTGTAATTATATATTTTGAATTCATTTAGGGGCTACTTAAATCTGTGGGAATCTTGTGGGGCCTGGGTTAGAAGTAAATTTCAATAGAAAGGATTTATATTTGCTTATGCCAGGCATCTTGAAGTACTAGATCTTAAGATCAGTTAACGTTATGTTTTCAGCTTGAGATTCCTTTAACCTTTTCATTTGAAGCTGAGGTTTAAACAGAGAAGTTACCTTTTATCATCTCCTTTGCTACTGAGTAGGACTTTTTTATTGTAATGCATCTTTTCATGGGGGAATATAGCTTTTCAAGGTTTCTACTTTCATGTAGTGATAATAGTTCCAGGTTTCCACAATGCTAGGGATCCAGGACTAGCCTCTCTTCTTTGTCTTTCTATTAAAGCTCAGATCCCTATTAGCAAATACTCTCCTGGCAGCTGGTGTCAGTTCAAGATTATTACACTACTTTTTAGTTCCTTTCCCCTTTGTTAAGGCCCTATGGAGTTCCCTTACTCTCAGAAATCCATTGAGACAGGCAAAGGATGATTGTTGAGTTTTATATAGCATTTTAGGTGTTTTTAGGTGGAGAACATTTTCATTACTCAATGTTCCACTTCCTTAATTGTTCACTTATTCTTTAGTTTTATACCAAGCCAAATATATCTTTTGGTTTCCAAATGCTCTTTGAAATTGTTTGCCTGCCTTTGTCATGTTCTTCTCCTCTGTATGCTTCCTAAGTATTGTCTATATCTCACTAATCAATTCTAGTCTGTCAATCAAGGAAATAATTTAGGATTTTTCCAGAATGGAATAAGATTTTCATTGGGCAATTAAGAACTGTACCTCACAGATGTTTTATAAAAATTAAATTCATTTTTTGGTCTTTGTTAAATATATGAAACATAGTCACTAATGAATTTGTTAATGTTTAATTTTAAATATTTTCTGATATTTTGAAAATTTTAAGTGTTTGTTTTTATTGTCCTTGCAATTGGATTGTTTTGTGTACTCTGGTTATGGCACATTTTGGACAGGTTAAAACTATAGTAAATGAAAATCAGATTTTCATTAATATTTATATTTACAAGAAATTAGTACAAAGATTTGTAAGTGCCACATGTTTTGCCTTACTCATAATTAATTTACTATGAAGCCAAAATAATATTTTCATTTATTAATTGAGCAATCAATTACATCTGCTTCCAACTCAGAGATCTAACATTAAGCATTCATGTCTGGTCGTTTTACTGGCTAGAACTGCATATCTAACAGAGTTCATGGAATATATTACTCATTATATCTCTTTAATTGGATCACCTAGTTTTCATAAATATTATGACAAACAAGGAGCTATAACAGCAGAGCTACATGATTTATTTACATTTCATTCTCTGTTCTTAAAAGGTTTATATAGTCTGTGTTAAACTAAGGCAGAATTGTTGCATTTTAGATGTTCTGTTTTCAGTGCTGGCAATTTCAATATTGCACAGTAATAGGATCACTGTGAAATAAAATTATTATACATACGGGTGTGGAGGTCACTGTGAAAGTGTTCTCATGATTTGTGTTCTGGTATTTTTAGAAGAGATTGAATTGTAATAAGATTTTATTGGTACTAGGTTCATTTGGATGTCACAAAGGCTGACTCCTTATTTGGAAGCCATTGAGTTACTTCAAGATTATGGCCCATATAATAAGAATCATTCTCTTTACTAACAAAGGCTATATTGATCCTCACAATGGAGGCTTATTTCTTAAGCTTGTCTAATCTCCCAACCTCTGTTATTACCCATTTCTCTCCCCACATCCTATATACTATTCCCTGAACTTTTCAAATTCCCTCATATGATCTATAACTATTATTTCCATGCCTTCACTTTTATTTTGCCTCCAGCCTTAAATATTCTTCTTTCCACTTCCCATCCTAAAATTACACCCATCTCTTAAAGATCAGCTCAAATGCTGCTTCTTCATTAAGCCTTCTGCATGTGCTATGGAGTCAGGCTGCCTGTGTTTCATACCTGGACTACTATACTAACTGCTAGAAAATCTATGGCCAGATTCTCAATTTCTCTGTGCCTCAATTGCCTCATCTGTAAAATGGGGATAAAATAGTATACACCTTAATGAGGTTGTTGGTACATTCAATGAATTAATATATAAAGTACTTAGTACAATATATCAGACAGAATTAGTCACTTGCTCTCAGCATTCCTTAGTACTTTCTTATACTTCATTTTTGGTACTTACGGTATGCTTCTCTTCCACTATAATTACTTATATGCATGTTTTCCTTTTCTAGTGGACTGTGAGCTCTTTGAGTATAGAATAGGTACATAATAATTTTTTTATTAAATTCATTTGAATTGAGACTATAGATCCTTTTAGTTAAATTTCCAAATTTCTGCTTAAACCAGCAACTTTGAATTCTTTTGTCTCATATAGATTTAATTTACATCATCTTTATTACTATTATTACTACTACTACTATTCTATTCTTTTTTTTTTTTTAAAGATTTTATTTATTTATTCATGAGAGACAGAGGAGGAGAGAGAGAGAGGGAGAGAGAGAGAGAGAGAGAAGC
Source organism: Callorhinus ursinus (assembly GCF_003265705.2). NCBI lineage: Eukaryota > Metazoa > Chordata > Mammalia > Carnivora > Otariidae > Callorhinus > Callorhinus ursinus. The sequence goes on from NW_027397066.1 coordinate 86,723,686, forward strand.
AGAGGGAGAAGCAGGCTCCCAAGGAGCAGGGAGCCCGATGCGGGACTCGATCCCAGGACCCTGGGATCATGACCTGAGCCAAAGGCAGACGCTTAACCATCTGAGCCACCCAGGCGCCCTACTACTATTCTATTCTATTCTATTTTTATGGACTGTTTGGGAATAAGTTGCAAACATTGTGCTACTTCACCTCCAAGAACTAAACTGTCCGCTTTATGAACAAAGGCACTTCCTTAGTTCTTTTCTCTTAGCCATTTTGTAAAGTTATCAAAACAGGCTCTGTGATTCACTATGAACTATTATCTAATCTGCAGTCCAGTTGATTGTAGTACATGTAATTGTCATGTCACTTTAGTCTCCTTTCATGTGAAATAGTTTCTTAGCCTTTCTTTATCTTTCAACATGGACTGTTTTGAAGAATTCAGGCCAGTTTTTTGTCAAACGTTTCTCAATTTCAATTTGTCTCATTTCCTCATCCTTCAATTCAGATTATGCATTTTGGCAGGAATACCACCTAAATGAAGCTGTGGCCTTCTCAGTGTATTATAGCAGAAGGCACATTACATCAGTTTGGGCCCAGTGATGTTAACTTTAATCATTTGATTAAGGTGGTATCTACCAGGTATCTCTACTGTAATGTTACTGTTTTGCTCTGTTGAATTAATAAGTATTTTGTGGGGAGATATTTGAGACTACATAATGTCTTGTTTTCAAAATTTCACTCACTAGTTTACATTCATTTGATGCTTCTTGCCTGTGATAGTTACAGAATGGTGACTTTTCAGCTCCATCAGTCTTCTATATGTATTAGTTGCCATGCTAATGTAAGAACGTTTTTCCCATCTATCATCTATGTATCTCTTCTCAGTATTGACTCAGGAATTATTTTATTAAATAAGTTATAATCCATCACTGTTGTTATTTATTTCAGTACTCAAGTTGTCCCAGGTTGTGAGTCTCTTCAAGCTGGCTCCTGATCCTTTGGAAATGGCCTTATCATTCTATGACCACTTCCTTAAATTCTAGAGAAAAAAACTATTACAGGCTCATTTTTTCATTTCCCTGCCTCAGTTCTAGAGTCAGCTGTTTCTCCAAGGAACTCTGGTTCCCTTTAGTAGAGATTAGCATTTAGAAACTAAAATTTGGGCACGAGGTGTGCTTATTGCTAATGGAGTGTTATTGCTTTTAGCTCCTCTCAGTAGAGAGCTGTGCATATAGATAGATCTATGAGAAATAGATGTATGTACACACACATGTATATAATCACATCACTGTCTACTGCTCTATTTGTATATCTCTGTTACACGTCTGTATTAAAAAATGGTGAGATGGGCGCCTGGGTGGCTCAGTCAGTTAAGCATCTGCCTTCAGCTCAGGTCATGATCCCAGGGTCCTAGGATTGAGCTCTGCATCGGGCTCCCTGCTCAGCAGGGGTCTGCTTCGCCCTCTCCCTCTGTGCTCTCTCTCTCAAGTAAATAAATCTTAAAAAAAATAAAAACCAATGTTTTTTTAAAAAATGTTGAGATTATACTGATATCTCTAATTCCAATCCTAATCCACAAAATTCTTCCTAGTTTTTCCGAAATCAATGTCTATACCTCTATCAACCTTTCTCAACAGTAAAAACAATAGCTCACAATATCATCTATTTATTTGCTCATTTGGTAAGTCCAACCATAACTGAACAGTAATTTGCGAACTGTTATATCCATATCTCTGTGAAGAATATACCTACTAAGTTGAATTCCAGATTGTTTGAGTTATTTTCATTTTTGAGTGTATATGGTCAAAGTTCTTATACAGATAGTTGTAATTAAATGGTTCTATATAAGATAAATTATACAAAAGTAAGGAATGAAAGGTTTAAGTTAGTATTAGTCATATGCCCTGATAGAAAATCTTCAACCAACAGTCTCCTACTGCATCATATATATCATATAATATCCATGAGATATATATATATATATATATATACACATATACATTATACAGAAGTGAGGAAAGAAAGGTTTAGGTTAGTATTAATCATATGCCCTGGTAGAAAATCTTCAAACAACAGTCTCCCACTATATTATATATACATAAAATATACTATTTTATATATTATATTTTTATATATATTATTATATTATTACTTTTGACCTCAAATAACTATGATTTTCTAATCTAATGAACTGGAATAAATACTTGTGAGCCTGAGGAGTCCTCTTTTTAAGGCCAGAGACACTTCTCTTCTTGCCTTCTGAATTTTTGCCCTCTGAGTATGAAAGAGGAAATGATGTAAGACTTAGAATAGAACTGCCCTAAGCCACTCCATGCAGTATTTCCCCATAGCCATTTTTATTCTCTGGTAGTTTTTAGGTGAGTGGTTCGTATATTAGGAATTGCTCCTAGCCTACACTAACCGTATCAATCATATGAAGGGAGGAGGCTCAGAGGTATGACCTTATAGAAGATAAAGGCAACAAAACGATAGTTGTTTCAGTTACATTCTGTTTCATTTTTATATTCAAAATTACATTGTCTTAGAAATATGAATCAATTAGGTATACCCGATTGCTTTTGCTGTTGAGCTACATGAGAGCATCATCTCCTAGGGAGACTGATGTGGAGGTAAGTTCATAAAAACCTTAAACATTATCACTCATTCACCTTCTCATCCCCCACCACCCAGTTTAGAGTATATACTTAACAGTTTGAGATAAAAGAGAAAAACTAATGGCAGAGTTTTACTAGAAGGATATCATAAGTTCTCATCTTTCTAGAGGGCTTTAAACCCTGTAGATTTTATTTGCTTGGGATAGACATGTATGAATTCTTAGAACAAGAATTATAAACTGGTATATTCCAGATCCTTTTATATAAATCATTGATTGAATTTATGTTTCTAAGAGAATATATAATTTTTCAATCCTAGTGGATCTGTCTTAGTACCAAAATTATTCTTTCTACCAACATTCATATATATAATATATATTAAAGTATATTTAAATATACTTATATATTTATGTATTTTATATATATTTATATATAGCATATATACATACTATATTATATATAGCATATGTAGTATATAGTATATTATATATAGTATATATAGTAATATATTTACATATTATTTAATATATATTATATATTTATATACTTATATATGTAATATATGCATAATACATAATATAATTATTTAATAATACTATAGCAAATGATAATATAATTTTATAATTATATATGGCATATATAATTATATATAATATAAATATAAATATATATATAAATATAGATGACTATGATTTTAAATTTTACAATGATATCCAATTTTATGTAAATATCCAGTTTTTACCCCACTTAATTTCTGTAAAATATTTGGGGTTGAAAACAATGAATTGATCCATGACATTGAGAAAAAATAGAAAATGAGATAGTGATATATGATATAACTAGTAAAAATTGGCCTCAATGCAGTCTGTGCTATCACCCCCACTTGTATGCTTCTACAAGCCAACAGGATCACTTTTCCTTTATTCTTCTAGTGGAAGTATTTGGGTAAGCAAGGTAAGAGTGTGGTCAAGGTCTTTGGAGAGGGTTGGATCCAAGGTGGAGAAAGGAAGGACTAAACAGCCTTTGCCCCTATCAGTGATTCTTAACAAAGTTCTTAAGAACCCCAGGGGACATGGTAAATAGCATTGTTTATTGCTGTTTTTGCTGGATGGCCAGGGAAGCGCAAAGTTTACCATAACAAAGAATTGTCTCACCAACAGTATAAGTAGTGCCCTCCTTTGGGGAATCTAAAACATAAAAGCTTGTTTGGGAGCCTCTAAGCAAGGTATATAAAGAAACTTCATTGTCCTAAACCATTGCTTTTCAAACTAGGACAACCATCAACATCATTTGGAAAGCTTATTAAAACAAGTTCCTGGGCACTAACCTACAGTTTGTCATTCAGGTCTCAGATGGGGCCCTAGAATTTGCATTTCCAAGAAGTATCCTACTAATGCTGCTTCTGTTGCTTTGGGGATCACGCTGTGAAGTGATTACCATAGGTAACTGATTTAGTACATGCATTGGCTGCTTTGATTTCAATGTCTGCCGCCAAAATAAGATGAACAACAAGGTTAAAGCTTTCTAAAATTTTTCTTTACAAACTAAAAAATTATGTTTTTGCTTTAGCATGTATTATATCAAATACAAGAGCTTGTGCAGACCTCTGAACCATTTGGTAACTATGAAACCCTCTACTTTTAAGTCAAGTATACTAAATTATACTAGCAAATGTAAGTGAAAGTAGAAGTATCTTATAATGTACATAGAAATAACGTCTTTTACGAAATTGTTTTCTGAAATATTAATCTTAGATTTTTATATTTTCCACTTCACCACACTAGATAAGACATAATTAGAATATTTTTTCTGACTTTAAAAAAAAATTACTCTCCAGGGAGACAACATAAGGATACATTTCTCCCAACATTTTTTGTTTATATTGAACAGTTTTAGATTATAAGGCTATTACATTTTGAACTTTTTGGCATTTAAGATACTAAAGCACATCAAGAGAATGAGATCAAAGGTTTGAGTTTTTTTCTCTTTTCTGGGAAAAAAAATTTCCTAACATAAATGTTTTTCATTTTCCTAAGTTATACTTAGCTGTGAAATCCAAAGCCTGACCATATTTGACTCAGAACCATACAAATTTATAACTATGTTCTCTTCTTTCAAGGGTAAGGTTCTCAACAAGCATTTTGGTGCTTTACCAAAAGTAGTACAACTTTTATTTAAACTGCAATTAAATCTGAAACTAAAAGCCTCTAAAAGATAGTATATATAAATATAGACAGAATTTATATTAGTTTAAAATATAACAAGGTTGCAAAGAACAAGTTTGTTATTTGCTTAGTAGTACTTTTTTGAATGAGTGCCAAACACTAATATACAGGTGTAGAGATCGAGATAGAGATATAAATCACATAGGTATTATAAGTTACATAGTATGAATATGAATGATATAGAGCAAACCATGTGTTAAATTCATCTCCTTTTTTTTAAGATTTATTTATTTTAGAGAGAGGGGTGCAGTGGGAGAAACTCTGAGGCAGACTCCCCGCTGAGCGCAGAGCCCCATGCAGTGCTTGATCTCACAATCCTGAGATCATGACCTGAGCAGAAACCAAGAATTGGAGGCTTAACTGACTGATCCATCCAGGTGCCCCCATCTCCTTTTCTAATACAAAATTAGAGAAGTCAGCTAGAGTAAGAGCAGTGGGAGAGGTGGGTAAAATTTTACTAGGTAAATTCTTCCAATTATTATAGCATTAGACATTTCTTATATAAAAATGTTAGTCTTTTATGGAATAGTAACTAAATATACTTGGTAATCATGAGAGGTAGTACTGATGGTAGAAATATTTTTGTATAAATTTTAATGAGTAAACATGTGAATTTTTTAATTGAAAAAAGGTACTATGTCATAATCGTTATTGGAAAGAAAAGCAACATGAAGTGGAGAAATAGGGGCACCTGGGTGGCTCAGTTAGTTAAACGTCCAACTCTTGATCTCAGTTCAAGTCTTGATCTCAGTTCAAGTCTTGATCTCATGAGTTCAAGCCCCACAGTGGGCTCCATGGTGGGCATGGAACCTACTTAAAAAAAAAAAAAAGAAGTGGAGAATTAGTAGAAAGGTATCTTTATTTTTCAATGTTACTTTCTTCATGTGAAATTTCAAATGGTGTAAAGTTTCTTCATGGAAATGTTAAAAGTCAAAAAAAACCCCACATACAATACACAATTTTATTGTAATTATATAGTAATAATACATTGGGTTTTATTTGTTTAAGCCTTTTATTCGAACCTTTAAAAAAATTAAACCTTTTAAAATTTCACATGAAGTAGCACTTAAAATAACTTAATCAAATTCTCCTCAAATTTATCTACACGTTTAACATAATTTTTATTGAAATCCTGACAAGATTTTTTTGTAGATATAGACAAGCTTATTCTAAATTTTATATGGAAAAGAGAATTTGAAAAAGAGAATATCACTGTATTTGATGTTAGGACCTACTGTATGGCTATAGTAATTAGAGATATACACATATAGATTAATAGAAAAAAAATGGAGAACGTACAAAAAGACATAAAAGCAACTCAATGGAGGAAGGATAATCTTTTCAGCAAATGTTGCTAGATCAATTGGACATACACAGTCCAAGAAAAAGAATCTCTATCTAAATTGCACACCTTGTATGAAAGTTAACTCAGAATGGATCATGGATTCAAATTTAAAATTTTAAAGTATAAAACTTTAGAGGAAAATGTAAAATATTTTTTTAGAGCTTTGGGACTGGGGATGAAAGACCTAAATGTGAGACAGGAATCCATCAAAATCCTTGAGGAGAACACAGTCAGCAACCTCTTCGACCTCAGCCTCAGCAACTTCTTCCTAGAAACATCGCCAAAGGCAAGGGAAGCAAGGGCAAAAATGAACTATTGGGACTTCATCAAGATAAAAAGCTTTCGCACAGCAAAGGAAACAGTCAACAAAACCAAAGACAACCAACAGAATGGGAGAAGATATTTGCAAATGACATATCAGATAAAGGGCTAGTATCCAAAATCTATAAAGAACTTATCAAACTCAACACCCAAAGAACAAATGATCCAATCAAGAAATGGGCAGAAGACATGGATAGACATATTTCCAAAGAAGACATCCAAATGGCCAACAGACACATGAAAAAGGGCTCAACATCGCTTGGCATCAGGGAAATCCAAATCTAAACCTCAGTGAGATATCACCTCATACCAGTCAGAATGGCTAAAATTAACAAGTCAGGAAACAACAGATGTTGGCGGGGATGCGGCGAAAGGGGAACCCTCCTACACTGTTGGTGGGAATGCAAGCTGGTGCAGCCACTCTGGAAAACAGTATGGAGGTTCCTCAAACAGTTGAAAATAGAGCTACCCTATGACCCAGCAATTGCACTACTGGGTATTTACCCCAAAGATACAAATGTAGTATCCGAAGGGGCACGTGCACCCCAATGTTTATAGCAGCAATGTCCACAATAGCCAAACTATGGAAAGGGCCTAGATGTCCATCAACAGATGAATGGATGAAGAAAAAGTGGTGTATATATATATATATATAATGGAATATTATGCAGCCATCAAAAAAAATGAAATCCTGCCATTTGCAATGACATGGATGGGACTAGAGGGTATTATGCTAAGGGAAATAAGTCAATCAGAGAAAGACAATTACCATATGATCTCACTGATATAAGGAATTTGAGAAACAAGATAGAGGATCATAGGGGAAGGGAGGGAAAAATGAAACAAGATGAAACTGGAGAGGGAGACAAACCATAAGAGACTCTTAATCTCAGGAAACAAACTGAGGGTTGCTGGAGTGGAGGGGGTTGGGAGGGATGGGGTGGCTGGGTGATAGACACTGGGGAGGGTATTTGCTATGGTAAGCACTGTGAATTGTGTAAGACTTATGAATCACAGACCTGTACCCCTAAAACAAGTAATACATTATATGTTAATAAAAATTAAATTAAAAATGTTTGCTCTGCCAAAGACTGTTAAAAGCATAATAAAACAAGCTGAAGACTAGAAGAAAAACTATAAATATAAACTAATCTGACACAGAACTTGGATCTGGAATACATAAAGAACTCTCAAAACTCGACAGTAAAAAACAAAAAATTCTTTTTTATAAAATTAGAAAATAGGCAAAAGAGATGAACAGACATTTTACCAAAGAGAATATGCAGTTGGCACATAGGCACATGAGATATCATTATACACCTATCAGAATGGCTAAAATAAAAAAAAGTAATAGCACCATATGTTGAGGAGAGAGTAGAGAAACAATCACTCAAGCATTGCTGGTAGAAATATAAAATGGTACAACCCCTCTGGAAAATAGTTTGGCACTTTCTTATAAAACTACATATACAGTTACCACAAAACTCAGCAAATTACACTGTTGGGCATTTATCCCAAAGAAATGAAAACTTGTATTCATACAAAAACCTGCATATGAATATTCATAGCAACTTTATTCTTAATAGCCCCAAACTGGAAACAACCCAAGTGTTCTTCAGTGGGTGGATGATTAAACAAATTCCAATGAGTCCATGCTATAGAATATCACTCAGCAATAGAAGGGGATGGACTATTAATACCTGTAGCAACCTGGATGAATTTCAAGGACATTATGATTAATGAAAAAGCTGGTGTCGAAGGCACTTATTTAACCTTCGCAACATGACAAACCTGGGGAAATGAAGAACAGATCAATGGTTCGTAGGGAACAGGGATTGACACGGCACAGTGCTGCTACCTCTAAAAGGAGTTCCCTTATGATAAGGTGGTTATATCAATGTATACGTTGGATCAAATTTCATCAAACTGTGCATACACCCACAAATGAATGCATGTGAAAACTGAGCAAGGTCTGTAGTTAACAGTATTGTAATAGCAATAATTTTCTAGTTTTGATATTAAACTACAATTATATAAGATGTCACCATTGGGGAAGCTGGGTGAAATGTTCACAGGACTCTCTGCACTATTTTTGCAACTTCCTCTGAGTCTATAATTATTTTAAAATAAAAAGTTAAAAATATAATTTAAGTAAAAATACTGGAAAAGGTCAAGAAACAAATAGTGAAATATTTCTCAGCTCATCCTTTTCAAAAATATTTATCAGAAAACTTCTGGAGATCATTTATAAATCAAATGACAGTTTGATAAAAGGCTCAAACTGCAAAGACATCTTGATGTATTTTCTTTCTAATGAATAGCAATGCAATGCTAACATACACCGATAAACATTGACTTTTACTTTGACAGTCCATTTCACAGGTTGCTATTCTCAAGCTCCCAGAAAAATGGAGAAAGCCAAATTAATATAGCATAATTTGAGTTTCTTTATATCAGTATTACTTCAAAATAGTGATTAGTATGGCCTAGGAATACCTCACCTATTAATCCTGGCTGAGTTTGCAACTAGGACTCTTGCCCTGCCACCAGAAACTTCATGGTCCCTGGAGGATGTCTTCTTGTCATCTATGTTATAGTGATATGGATGTTACCTTCATGAGAAGTAGAGAAAGTTCTTTCACTGAAAGCTTAGCAGTGTCCAATTTCAATTATACATTTGCATTTCAAAGTACTGAAAAATGGGACTGAGTATTTTGTTTTGACTATCAAAATGGTTGAGTGAGTAAGTTTATTTTGAACTTTAAATCAGTTCAGTCACGTGTGGAAATGACACAGTTGTATAACATTGTACTACTAACTAAATCGTCTGGAACCACTTTGTATAAACAAGGCCTGAAAAAGAGTAGCAGGATTAAATTCAAGTTTTATGACTTCAACGTCCTCAACAAAAATAAGTAAGTACAGGGCCAGTACCTACCATAGAGGTAGCAATTCTTAAGCTAGGGTAACAGAGATAAAATGTGTTCATAGCTTTGGTACCTCAAATCCACATAGCAGCCAGCTCACTTTGTTTGTTTGTTTGTTTTACCTCTTTTTTTTCTTTTTATGTTTTTAAGCCATGAAACTGGATTTGTTTGTTTTCCAGTGTACTTAACTGTGGCATGTGATTAAAGAAAAAAAGTTAAGAAGTATTTTTTTCTCTTGGAATTAGATTTGCTGTAATTCTTCCCAGTATTATTATGCTTTGTTCTATTCTCTAGGGTTAGACTTCAAGAACCCTATTTGTAGATCATGTTTTTAAGTGCTTTGCAAACAGACCCCATGATGACTGATTACCAAGAAAGGCTTTAATGGCCAGTTTATTTAGGGTGGATTACATAGAATCTTCTAAGAGTGTTGCTTTTTAAAATAAAAGTATATGACATGAAGAAGTATCTGTATGATTAAACAAATTTATCTGAATTTAATTTGATTAGGTTATATGTAGAGTATAAAAATTACTTAGAAACTTTTTTCTCTGTATACAAATGAACAAATTGAGAATTTATTGAACAGTCACAGAGATTTGTGTCCATTCCTGACTCCACTAAGTCATTTATAATAGCACTAGGCAAGTTTGAAAGTTATCATTGCTTGTTTTAGGCATATTATAAATTCACTAATCAGAAACCTCAAATTATCTATTCGAGTGAATAGTTAAAAATTACTATGTTTCAGAGATTGAATTACTTCAAAAGGTTGAAATAGGATTTACGTGAAAAATAAAATACTTATTTCTGGAAACCAGTACCCAGCAAGGTTCTAATCTCTTCAGTTTATGTTGAAATGTAGTTGGAGTGGGACCATTGTAATTCAGGAGGAGCTTTCTGGTAAACAGATCTTCAACACTGTTCTAGTCCTGCTGTATGTCCAACAGCAACTGGGTTCTCTTAGGGCTAGAGAGGTGTACCCATTTCAAGAGAAGAATTTCCTTCAGTTTTTTCTTTTAGAGTTTTTCCAATGATCACTGATAATGAGTACTGTCATGACAGGCTTTGATATTTTAGAACAAGGCAGATTTGGAAACTTTGCAGGAATTTTTCCTTAGTTATTAATGGGTAAATTTTCAATAAATACCCATTTTAAGTGGAGCAAAACTATATTGTTGGTGTCATCCAGAAGCAATAAAGAATAGGGAAGAATCTTTGCCATAAAACAAAGATATCTGCAATATTTTGTTTCAGTGTTTTACATCATTTCTTTTTTTTAATTTTTATTGTTATGTTAATCACCATATATTACATCATTAGTTTTTGGTGCAGTGTTCCATGATTCATTGTTTGTTCATAACACCCAGTGCTCCATGCAAAACGTGCCCTCCTCAATACCCATCACCAGGCTAACCCATCCCCCCACCCCCCTTCCCTCTAGAACCCTCAGTTTGTTTTTCAGAGTCCATCATCTCTCATGGTTCGTCTCCCCCTCTGACATACTCCCCTTTTCTTCCTCTCCTGTTATCTTCTTCTTTTTCTTTTTTCTTAAAATATGTTGCATTATTTGTTTAAGAAGTACAGATCTGTGATTCAACAGTCTTGCACAATTCACAGCGCTCACCATAGCACATAACCTCCCCAATGTCTATCACCCAGCCACCCCATCCCTCCCACCCCCAACCACTCCAGTAACACTCAGTTTGTTTCCTGAGATTAAGAATTCCTCATATCAGTGAGGTCATGTGATACATGTCTTTCTCTGATTGACTTATTTCACTCAGCATAACACCCTCCGGTTCCATCCACGTCGTTGCAAATGGCAAGATCTCATTCCTTTTGATGGCTGCATAATATTCCATTGTGTATATATACCACATCTTCTTTATCCATTCATCTGTCGATGGGCATCTTGGCTCTTTCCACAGTTTGGCTATTGTGGACATTGCTGCTATAAACATTGGGGTACACGTACCCCTTCGGGTCCCTACATTTGTATCTTTGTGGTAAATACCCAGTAGTGCAATTGCTGGATCGAACGGTAGCTCTAATTTCAACTGTTTGAGGAACCTCCATACTGTTTTCCAGAGGGGTTGCACCAGCTTGCATTCCCACTAACAGTGTAGGAGGGTTCCCCTTTCTCCACATCCCCGCCAACATCTGTCGTTCCCTGACTTGTTAATTTTAGCCATTCTGACGGGTGTGAGGTGGTATCTCATTGAGGTTTTGATTTGGATTCCCCTGATGCCGAGCGATGTTGAGCACTTTTTCATGTGCCTGTTGGCCATTTGGATGTCTTCTTTGGAAAAATGTCTGTTCATGTCTTCTGCCCATTTCTTGATTGGATTATTTGTTCTTTGGGTGTTGAGTTTGATAAGTTCTTAATAGATTTTGGATACTAGCCCTTTATCTGATATGTCATTTGCAAATATCTTCTCCCATTCTGTTGGTTGTCTTTTGGTTTTGTGGACTGTTTCTTTTGCTGTGCAAAAGCTTTTTATCTTGATGAAATCCCAATAGTTCATTTTTGCCCTGGCTTCCCGTGCCTTTGGCGATGTTTCTAGGAAGAAGTTGCTGCGGCTAAGGTCGAAAAGGTTGCTACCTGTGTTCTCCTTTAGGATTTGGATAGACTCCTGTCTCACGTTTAGGTCTTTCAACCATTTGGAGTCTATTTTTGTGTGTGGTGTAAGGAAATGGTCCAGTTTCATTCTTCTGCATGTGGCTGTCCAATTTTCCCAACACCATTTGTTGAAGAGACTGTCTTTTTACCATTGGACTACATCATTTCTAATGAAGACAAATGAACAAGCAACACAAAACACTTGCAGTTATTTGCAGTCATATGTAAACTATACTCTAAAAGTACTGACAACTTCTGTTTATAATTAAGGCAAAATTAGCTCTGTATTAATACTATTATGTACATTTGCAAAAAGATATTTCCACATAAAACTTAGCTCCTGGATTGCCTTTCCAGACTTAATTTGAATATTTCACACTAAGTAACTTAGTCTTTAAGCTTAAAAATTCTTAATATTGCTTAGCTTTCAAGAATTATGTTTTGAAAAGTATAAATGTTTATAATCTCATTTAAGAGAGGGAAAACTAATGTTGTGGATCCTTAATTTTCTGCTGATGGAAATTAATTTGTATTATTCATTTCAGCTTAAATTAGCATTCTCTGTGCTAGTCCCAGATATTTATGATTAAAATCAGCTCGATGACACAATGAACTATTTTTTTTCTGCACTTTGAACCAAATCCTCTCAGCATTCAAACTTATTCATTTTTATTTAATTAGGCCTACCTCACATTGGAGAGATACCTGAAGCAAGGCGGTTTCCCTAATAGCTATGCAATCACAATAGCTCACAGGCTTTGCAATAATATAATTATTCAAGATTGAATCATCAGAGGAATTAAAAAAAAGTTACCCTTGCGGTGCCTGGGTGGCTCAGTCGTTAAGCATCTGCCTCCAGCTCAGGTCATGATCCCAGGGTCCTGGAATCGAGCCCTGCATTGGGCTCCCTGCTCCGCGGAAAGCCTGCTTCTCCCTCCCCCACTCCCCCTGCTTGTGTTCCTGCTGTTGCTATCTCTCTGTCAAATAAATAAGTAAAATTTTTTAAAAAAGGTATCCTTAACTATAGGACAAAAGTGTGGTCATAAATAGAAAACTATCATCATTTAAATAGCATCAGTATGTAGTATTAGTAATCAATAGTATAATGTTTCTAGATGTGAATTTTATGTACTTATTTGTGGAAAATTATTAAATTAATTTTTATATGGAAACCAGTGACTGACTACATTAGAAATTTGACTATATTCTATACATGTAAGTGCAAAGTTTTATGCTTCCTAAAACAAAAAATACCTAGGAATTTTTGCATATGATTACATAGCAATATTTTATAAAACTAGGGTAAAGTCACTTCCCAGGACAACTCCTCGTCTTTTTTTTTTTTTTAAGATTTATTTATTTCTTTGAGAGAGAGAGGGAGCGCGTGAGTGGGGGAGGGACAGAGGGAAAGAGAAACTCAAGCGGACTTCTCACTGAGTGCGGAGTCCAACTGAGGGCTGGATCTCAGAACCTTGAAATCATGACCTGATCTGAAACCAAGAGTCAGATGCTTAACTGACTGCACCATCCAGGCACCCCTGGACAACTCCTTATCTTAAAAACAAATTATTTTATATGATGGTTTTACTCTGACTTGTCTGTTGCTGTGAGAAAACTGTTTTTGTGGCAATGTGCACATTTAGCAAACCAGACGAGAAACTATTTGTGGGGGAAAGATTAGATAGAGCCAAGTCGTCGTCTTTTTTTTTATTTTTTATTTTTTATTTTTTTTAAAGATTTTATTTATTTATTTGAGAGAGAGAGAGAATGAGAGATGGAGAGCACGAGAGGGAAGAGGGTCAGAGGGAGAAGCAGAGTCCCTGCCGAGCAGAGAGCCCGATGTAGGACTCGATCCCAGGACTCCAGGATCATGACCTGAGCCGAAGGCAGTGGCTCAAACAACTGAGCCACCCAGGCGCCCAGTCTTTTTTTTTTTTTTTTTTTCAAACAACGTTATTGACTAAATACTTCCATGCCCTTGGGGACGTATTCATACTTAATTTCTTTCAGCAAAACAGGGAAAGAAAAGAAAACCAAGCTGCCAAAGGCAGTATTAAAGAATATGGCTTAGAAAATTGTTTTCTAGTCATGCCTATCTACTTTCATCTAATCTAGATGGTTTACTGTAAAATTGGGTAATTGTTGGATTAATCGGACTATGATCTAAATAAAAAGATATTTTAAATTATTTTCTTTGTTTATAAAATAAGTGCTTTTGATAAGTTTCTTTCAAGAGACCTTAAAACTCATCAAAAGTAATATTCAAATTTACACAGCTACTTTTCATTAGTTATTAAATTCTGGTTAACACGCTTGATCACGCTTTTTTTTTAATAGAAAGAGAGAGTGAATGGGGGAGGGACAGAGGGAGACAGAGAGAGAGAATCTTAAGGCTGGGCATGGAGCCTGACATGGGCTTGATCTCACGACCCTGAGATCCGTGACCTGAGCCAAAATCAAGAGTCAGATGCTAAACCAACTGAGCCACCCAGGTGCCCCCCACCTTGATCACACTTCTTAAAAAGCGATTGTGTAAGTCAGATTCCCAATAGGAAAAGATGGCACAATTCAAATTGGGATCATTTAGGGAGAATTTATATGTAGAGAGATTAACTACCAAGTTATAGGTAGGGTATCCTGGACCTTAAAGAGAAAGGGCAGAAACCCTTGGTTAGAAGCTGCAGAGCTGTTTCTACCTCTAGGCCTGGAGAGGAAACAGAGGAGAAAAAGTCCCATACAGTAGCAAACTGCTTAGAGAGGGCAATAACCTTCAGGCAAGAGACAGAGGCAGCCTCGGGTGACTGTAGAGGTGAGAGCCAGAGGAAAATAGCCTGCTCTTTTTCTCCTTTACCATTACCGTCTATCTGATCTGCGATGGCTTCTACTGACCAAACGCATCCAGATGACAAGAGGGCAAGGAAGTCTGTTGATGTAGCCCACTCAGGTCAACCTTCAGGGCAGAGAGCTGGTTGAATTGGGAGGGGCAAACCTAAGATATTTGGCAGAGTAATTACGAAAATTCTCTAGAGAGACCCTATAGATCATCTAGAATTAGGACATTTGAGCCCCAGGGAGGGATTAAGCAACATACATTGTGTGACACACAATCACTGTCGTGACACACTGTCAGTCAGCTGAGTCCACAACTCCAGCTCTGCATCCACTTTTCTCCGTAATTATGCCACACTCACCTCTTACAGAATGTGTGAAGTTATACCAGTTTGTATTGTTATCTTAGCAAAATTAATAAGATTTGAGATTTATTAACCTGGGGGGGTGGGGTTTGCCCCTATTAGAAGAAATGTTTTAGAATAGTATTTCATCCCACAAAACTTATTTCAGTCCATACTATAATTTCCTGAAAATTACTTTCAAGGGCCAAACGTTATGGAAAATTGCTGTTTAATGTGATTTGTCTTAAATCCTACAGTTGTGAGGGTAAGGTAAAAAGAAGAATTATAATAACTCTGACTATTGGAGTCTTTGCCGAAGAGGCTTAAAATTAGAACTCATCTGATTAAAATTGGAAGGAATAAAACTCTTAATATATTAAGAATTTCCATTCCCAAGATGAATTCTACCCTTCATTGTTGGAATATGGTTACTTTAACATTTTCAGCTGTTTTCTTACCTTATTCTTTTCACTATTCTTTTACTACCATCTGGTCATATTATACCAAGTAATTTCCCACTTGTTGAATGCACTTGTGTTATACCAGATGTAAGGCCTGGAGATTATGGAACATCTCTTCAAGCTCTGCTCACATTCTGGAAATGCTTGATCACAATGCTCATTCTGAAATTAAAGATCTTGCTCATGAACAGTAAGTTTTGTGCATGTTTCAGGCAAATGGTCTCCTTGCATTCCAGGTCTATTCCTCCTTTCTCATAGAGCTTGAGTGGTTAGCAATTATGAGTAAACTCTTAAACCAAAAACAGTTACATTTATGTAGCTTACTGCTAAGGTCTTTTTATATCTGTATCAAGGAGTATAAATGGTTAATGTCAGCTGAGCTTTTCTGCTGCATGCATCTGTGATTATAATATTTAATTGTAAATACTGCATGTACCCAATCTACTTCACAAAGAAATACATTCCCTTGATTTTGTACTAGTGAGAAGCCTTTGTTAGGTTTGAATGCCTATAGAAAAAAAAGTTTCAGTCAAAAAAAAAAAAGACTATTTAAATATAAATGCAACATGGGGTGCCTGGGTGGCTCAGTCCTTAAGTGTCTGCCTTCTGCTCAGGTCATGATCCCAGGGTCCTGGGATCAAGCCCTGCATCGGGCTCCCTGCTCAGTGGGAAGCCTGCTTCCCCCCTCCCACTCCCCCTGCTTGTGTTCCCTCTCTCTCTCTGTCAAATAAAGAAAAAAAATTTAAAAAAAAAATGCAACATTTTCTCTTATTAGAAAACAAATAATTAGTGAAAGAATATTCTAGCTTTGTAAATACTTTTACTAAATCTTTCAACATTTCTATTTATTTATTTTTTATTTTTTTTTTAAAGATTTTATTTATTTGAGAGAGCACGAGCAGGGTGGGAGGGGCAGAGGGAGAGGGAGAAACAGACTCCCCAGTGAGCAGGGAGCCCAACACAGGCCTCAATCCAAGGACCCTGGGATCATGTCCTGAGCCGAAGGCAGGCCCTTAACCAACT
Organism: Callorhinus ursinus; assembly: GCF_003265705.2. Lineage (NCBI taxonomy): Eukaryota > Metazoa > Chordata > Mammalia > Carnivora > Otariidae > Callorhinus > Callorhinus ursinus. Next base: position 86,740,382 of record NW_027397066.1, read on the forward strand.
GAGCCACCCAGGTACCCCTCTTTCAACATTTCTGTTCATAGTTTCCTTTTATCAGGCAGTGTGATAAAACTTGTCACTTATTGTCAGAACATGTTAAAGAATTCAGCTTTTTGTGTTTGCTGTTAAAAAATGAATTTTAAAGATTTGAAGCATGATATAACCAATCACTAAGATAACTGCTAATTTTTAATGATTCCATAATATTTCACTAAGTACACTGAATATATTTTGCTTGATTATCTGCAGTTGAATATAAATTGCTCTCAACCATCACACTACAGATAGCACTGCAATGAAAATATCCTACACATAGCTTTTCCTATTATTTGAATCATCTACCAGAAGTGAGTTGATAGAATCAAAGGATGTGAACATTTTTGTTGCTTGTGATACATATTAATAGATTTCCGAAAGGGTTTTAACTAGTTTATGTTAACCATCAGAAATGTTTGGGAGTCCCTGGTTCACTCCCACCTTCACTGGCATTAGTTCATCAGTTTTTTTTTTTTGTAATTTTTTTGGGCTGTTAGGGATAACTTGTTTCATTTTGCATTATTTTATCACAAGGTTGAATATATGCATTTATTTTGCTTAATACCTGTTGTCAATTTTCTTGTCAATCTGAATGGGAGTTCTTTAATAAAATAAATACATTAATCTTTATTTGCTAAAGATATTTCTCTCAGGATATTGTTTGCCTTTTTAATTTTAATTAGCAACATGTTTTTCTTAAAGCTGAGAAATGCCACAGGTTTTGTGTTTTAGTTCCATTTTGTATAGAGAACACTGTAGTAGAGGGCAGTTTCTGTAGGTTCCTAAGAATGTGACAGTCTTAGGCTAAACAATAGCTTAGAACCTGTAAGTTCTAGTTCTAGAAGTCACCTAGCAATGTGAGATCATAACTCTGACATTTTTTAAGCTGCAAGTTATTTTATTAATTTCTTAATTTGTTCTACCTTAACTATTTAAATAGCAAAGTCTTTTTTAAATGCCAGCCTGCCTCCATTGTGTTAATGGTAGCACAAATAAGTTCTAGTTGTGTTTGTTTATTGAGAGAGAATAACATACCCCTAGAAGGCAGCCTGAAGGTAATTCAAGTGAACCCCACTTCACTCAAAGGTGAAGTTTGAGTCAAGGACCAATTGTCTCTTACTCCTGGAGGGTTAAACTATGGCAGTTGTTTTTAGTTTGAGTAAAGAAGGAGAGTCCCTTGCCAGCTGCTGTGTCCCTCAAATAGACTGAGCTCCCTGAGGGCACAGGGCAGGTATTCGTGTTTGTAACTCCTATGCCTAGCTGAGTGATCAGCACGAAGACTGAGATGTAAGGAATACTTGAGTGAAATAATGAATTGTGGGGAGGAAGAGGCAGTTGGAGTTGAAAATATATTACTGAATATGACCACTGAGTGTCCTCAGAGGAAGAAAATGATAAATTAAAATTCTGAGATCTGATTTTTTAAAAAAACGTTACTGAAAGTAACGGCAATGTCTGCAAACATTTATCTGGACTCAGAACAGAAATGGAATTTTTTTTTCCATTATCACTCATGTTTTTTAATGGAATGGTTAGTGAAATGAAATACATTAATTCATCAAAACCAGTGTTTTGAGGTAACTCAGTCTTACAGTTGTGTCCCCAACCAACAGAGCATGATAGTTTTTGCACATCCTCCTCAGTAGGCTGTCTCACTGGGCCTGGGAAGCTGTGCTGAGATAGGAAACCTGTGTGTTCTCTACCTTCACAATATGAAGGAGACTGGTTCAGCAAACTGTGTTATGCAACCTAGTAACTTAATTACTAGCACAAACATTTTGCTAAGATTTGAAAAAAAGAAAAGTAAAAGTAAAAAAAAGAAGAGAAACAAGGGAGAATTCAGGTGCAAAATTATAGTGAATTCTCAGTGAGGGCTACCTTAAAAGATAATATAGCCTCCTATTATTGAACTTGGAGAATCTGCTTCAACAGCAGCGTTTCCTATTTGGAAGCCCATAGGAGAAGATAAACTCCAATAAATAAATCTATATTGTTCTGTAATAAATGCCTTCTAGAACTTTCTTTTTAAGGAAATCAGATTTAAAAACATTATTTTTTCTTAATCCCTTATTTTCTATGAGACTTTGATCTTACCAACTAGGTTTTGCCAACCATATTACATTTTAGAAACATAATTTCTGTGGTTGTTAAGAGATTAATGCATTGGAAAGACTGAAGCAGTAGGTATTGTAAAAGACCAGAAAGGAAGGATATTGATTTTTTGGTTGGAAAAGATTTTAAGCAGGTTGAGCACATCTCGAATTTGGCCTTGAAAAAGAGTAAACTTTAGATTAAAAGAAAGAAGAATGTAAAGGATTGTAGTGAAAGGCAACAGCATTAACAAGACTAGGGGGACAGGTGTGGAAAGGGAATTTCAAGTGAATGTCAGATAACTAGTTTTATGAAGTAATGCCAGTAATGAATTAATTGGTAAGGTGGGATCAGCGCATTGAGAACCTTAAATGTCATAATCTATGCTTTTTTGTTTTTCTATAACAAAGAGCAAGTTTTGTAGGGGTTTTTTTGAGTGTGGCAGGCAGGAGGGGTGGAGGTGTTAAGGATATGGTTTTCTTTTGATTTCAAAAACATTTTCCATTGTTTCAGAACTCTTCATAAGGACAGATGACAACTAACAATTTTATATATACCTTTATACATTTACATGTTCTTTCCTAAAAAAATGAGCTTTCTGGAGAGAACAGAGGCATTGGTACTGATATAATCTATTAATTTTCTGACCCTAAGAGCCACTCTAGAATATGAGTAACAGAGACCAGTCAGTGCTTCTCTATTAAAATAGCAGAATAGGGCACCTGGGTGGCTCAGTCGTTAGGCGTCTGCCTTCGGCTCAGGTCATGGTCCCAGGGTCCTGGGATCGAGCCCTGCATCAGGTTCCCTGCTCAGTGGGGAGTTTGCTTCTCCCTCTCCCGCTCCCCTGCTTGTGTTCCCTCTCTCGCTGTTTCTCTCTCTGTCAGATAAATAAATAAAATCTTAAAAAAATAAAATAGAATAGATCACCTTTCCTTGAGAGAAGACCTGTGTTATACAAAGCAGAGTTTGTCTGACTTCTTGATTCTGCAGACCTTTGACTCTGCTTGTTGTCTTTCACCAAAGGGCTGCAGCCTTTTTTATGGGCCTCTCCTTGACCACCATTTTGTTCAGAATATAACAAAAACCTGGTATTTTAGTGCAGCTTACTGCTAGCTGGTTTATTTTGTCATTTGCTTCTGGAATGTAGCAATGTAGGCATATATCACAGAAAGAAACTTGACCAAAAGCACATGGAGAAAGTTCCACCTGTTACTTTTGTCAAGGGTTCATTAGCCTCTTTGCATGATTGAAAATCGAAGTCACCTTTTGTGTCTGTGTGCTTTATCACCCTCAGTTAAACCTGCTTGAATTTGAGAATTCTATTTCTGGAATTGCTCTTTATTTGCACATTACTGACAGACCTCATTTACTCATGTCAGGGAGGGGTTGGGTAGTACTGGGTACCCCCTAACCCCACTCTCCCTGAGGGAGAAAATACCCCAGAGGTTCTGAGTAAGACAGCAACATGTTCTTTTGCTTTGTTATCAGATTGGAAATGTCTTCGCCTTCAGTCCCTGAGGCTAGATTTCAGGTGTTTTCCCAAATGAACTTCTCATATGGAAAATAGTCAGTCCTCCCCTGAAAAATTTTTATCACCTAATAAATGATTCAGATTGATTCTGTCAGCACTAGGTGGGCAGCTGGCTGAAAGGGGCACATGAGTGGCAGTTCGTAGCAATAGGTTCTGTATTTTGGTTGTCAAGCTGAGATCCTAGATAAATGTGTTCTAACTCACTTAGGTTGCCCCCCCCCCGCCAAACTGCTTTTTAAGGATATTCTTAGCATTTACTTATACCATGGCACACTATAGTTTATTTGGAGTTAGCTGCTTTTTCTAGGGCAATTAACACATCCGATTTAAAGCGATCAACACGGAAACAGATGGAAAATGATTCCTGAGTGGGTAGGTCCAAGTGGATGCAGTTTCGTACCTGACCTGACTAATATGTCTGACCTATTACTTCAAGGAATGTAGCAGCAGGTGTTGATATTTTTCCAGACATCAGTGTGGTCATGTTTGGTAGGATATGCTTAGTGCAGTGTGAAATTGACATTTGGGAGCTCCAGCTTGCCATTTACAGTGACCGGTTTCTATTGATGAACTTTTTGCTTTTTTTACTTACAGGCCCACATAAGCTTTTAAAAATTGATTCTCAGTTTTAAATTGGTTCGCACCTTTATTTCAGATGAGGTTGTTTGAATTTGCCTGAGTATCTTTATTTTTGAATGTAATATCTGTTGAGGAATACTTTCACTCTTTCCTGCATGTTTCCAAGTAAAAAGAAATTTTACATTTTGAAAGATCCATTAGTCAAGTTAGCTGTTTTCAGTTAAGAATAGGCTTAATTCATCCCAGAGAAATATGGTCTCTTTCATTAAAAAAAGTATTATAAAGTTAAACGAGTTTAAGAATAACTGTTTGCTAGCATGTCAACTTCCTTGTTACATAGTGAACAAAACAAACATAGGGACCAACTTCAAAATGTTGGTACCTTATCAAGCCTGTCACAATTTCTTCTTTTATTGTAGAAGCCGCCTCAACTTGGAAATTTCACATAAGCAGATCAGAGTGTACAGAGGATATTAAGATTCCTCTTAAAAATTTGTTTTATATGAAGCCCTTCATTGTTAGTCACCATAAAAGACGTCCCTGTAAGGTTGAAGCAAAACGGAAATAAGGAAAAGGGAATAATTATACTTAAGAATTTGAGTTGAACATTTTTCTTCTCAGCACTTATTAAAACTTTTTAATTTATAAAGTTATAAAATTTAATTTAATTTATAAAATACTCTGTGTGCAAGACACTGTCTTAATATTATCTTGTATAAACCACATAACAACTGAGTGCTGTATTATTATCCCCAGTCTACCGATGAAGAAATTTAGATGCCAAGAAATTAGGTTATTTGCAAAAGATACCACAGCTAGCAAAATGCAGAGTTGGGATTTAAAGCCAGATTGTGATTTAAAGCATGGCCTCTGGAGCCAGACTATCTTAACCAGGTACTCTATGCTGCTCCTCTGTGTTTGTAAGAGGTTGCATACCACTTTTCAGTGTTCTCCTATATCATGCATTTTATCACACTTTACCAAAGTCACTATTATAAACATAACACGGTTATTTTGGTATTATTAGAAATATGAAGGACACATCTTAGATGTACCAGAGAATCATACATTGCATTAAAATTTAGAATCAAAGTTGCACTTTTCTGAGTTTTCTGACCACATTTCTCCAATTTCCAACCCTTTAAAGGTTTTTATATTGAATCAAAAATATTTGTTTAGTAATAATTTGACTTTTCCTCAGAGCTAGTTGTGACCCTGTCACTTCCAGGGCCACTGATAAAGACATCTTAGAATCATTGTTGGCCAAAAAAAGGAGCCTTCACATATTTACAGTTTCAGTTTGCATTTGGCTGCTTTCTTTCTTACATATACTCTTTAGTATCTCATCACTGAAAAAACTCCCCTAGATGTGATCAAAGTTAAAAGGGGCGGGACATAATGAAAACAAATCTAGGACAGGAACTCACATCAAGAGTGTAAGAATGTGCCTCCAAATGGTACGTATACCCTCCGTGTATTTGCTATATTTATGTATAAGGTATCTACTTATATGTGTTTATTAGCAGTGAAAAAGTGCAACAAGTTTTATAGAAAAATAAACTACTGATGTTTCAAAAAGAAAAAAAAAAACAAATTTTTAGTATCTTTAAAAGGCTTCTGCTGCTGTTGCATATCCAACTCAGATGGGCTGAGCGTAATCTTGTACAACTGCTAACTTATACTGTAGAACATCTCTCCGGTTGATAATTCTTATTTTAAACTGTGTAATAACTTGTTCATTTGTGAGTGGTTATAACAGGGTTAGAGAAAGATGTGTTTATAATTAGTGTTATAAGTGTCCTTAAGCTGCCATAACAAAACACCACAGACTGGGTGGCTCTAATAACATTTACGTTCTCACATTTCTGGAGGCTAGAAGTCCAAGATCAATGTACCAGAAGGGTTGGTTTCTGGCGAGGCTTCCGTTCCTGGTGTGTAGACAGCCTCCTCACTGTGTTTACACTTCTAGTGTCTCTTCCTCGTCTGATATGGACACCAGTCCTATCAGATTAGAGCCCCACTTTATGACCTTATTTAACCTTAATTACTATTTAAAGGCCCTATCTCCAAGTATAGTCATATGGGGGTCAAGCCTTCAGCATATGAATTTTGAGAGGACACAATTCAAAACAACATGTAACATCAGTAGGATGGGTGATCTGCCAGGTTCTACTAATCATATTTCTTAATTTCAGCATATTTTTCTTTAACTTAGCCCACTGAAATTGTGAGGTGTTTTGTAATCTCGTATCTTTTAGATTTAGGGAAGGGGTATACTTTTGTGGTAGCTTTCAAAAATTTTTAAACTTGACCTACCTATAGAAATACATTGTCCAGGGGGCACCTGGGTGGCTCAGTTGGTTAAGCGTCCAACTCTTGGTTTCAGCTCAGGTCATGATCTCGCAGTTGTGAGATCGAGCCCCACATTGGGCTCTGTGCTCAGTGCAGAGTCTGCTTCAGATTCTCTCTGCCTCTCCCTCTCATTCACTCTCTCTCCCTCAAATAAATAAATACAATCTTTAAAAACAAATAGATTGCCCAGCACAAACCAATTTACATGCACCTGCAATTACATATACGCATGTACTGTATAACCGAAAAAACAGTTTGTTACAAATCTCACCCTCTTATAAGCACTGCACCCTGATATTTTCTGTTCTTTTCCATCCTTATATTCTGTTCTCTCACTTATTTTTTTTTTAAATAGTGGTCATGACCCACTCAATTGTTATGACCCACTAAATTGACTTATGGGTTGCTACCGAAAATTTGAAAACTATATAAGAAGTAAAAACTCTTGTGTGACCAATATTCTCTCAAATGGTGGCATGTTGTTGAGTGTGCATTCCTAGTAACTTACTTAGCATATAACCACATAGTATATTTTTAACAGAGAGTTTGGCTATGCCATTGTCGATCACTCCCAAGTACCCGGTGGCTAGAAGAATTCACTAGAAAGTATAACCTTTCTTTTACAGAGTAACCTAGTTTCTTCCAAATCTTGAAACACATCAAAGAAGAGATCCAGAAGCTTGCTGCATTGGTGGTGTTAGCCCCCTTGTAAGCGAGAGTCTCATAAGGATCAGGTGTAAATGCACAGTGCTAGAAGCCATTTAACAAATATCTTGATATACTCATCGTCATCAACCATCTGTATCCTTTTTACATTAATTGGAGATACTGTTCTAGTCAAGGTCCTTTCAGAAAATAGAAACCATTCTAAGTATTTTATACGGGGATAATTTAATACAAGGTGTTAGTTGCATTGAGTGCAAACAAACCAAACAACGGGGTGGTGACTTGTCCCAGAGAATAGCAACAGCAGGAAGTTGCTGGGAGGAGGCCATGTTACTGGAACCCAGGAGCTGGGGTCACCTGGCAAAAGCTGGAACCATGGAAAGAAGGACTGCCTGGCTGAGTTAGAGCCCCAGACACTCAGCTGCTGCTAGAGACACTACCAAAAGCAGAGAAGGGAGAAGAGAAATATTTGGGCTTCTCTCTTCCTTGTACCATCCAGTCTTTGGCAAATGCCGTTCATAGGTTAAAATTGCTGGAGGCCAGAGAGCAAGTGAAACAGAAATATAGTTCCCTACCATACAGATCAGAGCCGGGGCGGGGGGGGGGAATGGGTCTCAGGCAAAATAAGCAAATGATTGACACAGATACTAAGACTCATCTGTTTATTCTTATTTGGTTAATTTCATTTTATTTCTGATACCCACGTAATGATTCACTGTTGTAAATCACATTCATGCCTATAGATTCATAGCTTGAGTTTTAGGTTTTTAGAAAACGTACCTTTCTCTCTCATGTTCTCATTGAATGGATGTGCCATGATTTATTTAACTTTTTTTCTTGTTGAAAATTTGATATTGTGCTACTATAAATTACTCTGCAGTGACTATATTCATGCATATGCCCTTTCTTCCATATTGTTTTAACTATTATTTTAAAAGTTATATACCCAGAAGACGGATTATTGTGCTGAAAGCACGAACCAATTTATGGCTCTTCTTATTTATTACCAGTTTGCTTTTCTACAGCATTGTTCCCATGTATCAGCATCAACGTACAATAGAACCAATTTTAGTGACTTGTCTACATTGGAATAGTGTCATTAAAAAATCTTCTTGCCCAATTTAGTTGGTGATTAATGGCACTGGGTTTCAGTTGTTGACTCTTTGATTATTAGGATGTTGAATATACTTTTCACACATTTATTAACTAGAGGCATTTATTCTTGCATATTCTTTTAACAAGCTTGCTTAGACCTGGAATGAAGAAGCCAGAAAACAATTTAACATGAAAAAAACAAAACAAAAGCTATAATCCTTGTTTCCATCCTTAGGTCATGTAGCCTAGGTGGTGGACTACAATAAAACATTCTGAAAGGTCCTTTAAAGACTCTTTCCTAAAGCATCCAGCCTTACTGGTTCCCATTGCAGTTCACAGTTATGGCATCCTTTGTCTCTTTTCTTTATCTTTAGGATTGGGGATTGGGAATTTGTTCCTCTTTCAAAAACCAAGCAGTTAATTGCTTAAAGTGTGTTCTTCTGTTTTACAGACACTTGAACATATTACTAAGCTCAGAGAAAATGATCAAAGTTTTCCTTTTCTTTTTCATGAGAGCATTTTATAGTTCTTTACCTTTTCCTCTTAATTTTAAAACATTTATTCAAAAATGAAAACAATTTAAGTGTTTTGACAGGAAATAGCATAATAGTTTTTATATGCTTAAATCTGTATCTAATATTTTTATACATAGTATGGGCTCTTGATTTATTATGGTTTTGGAAATTAGTTCTGTAAAATTATTATGTAGGTATGCAAGTTTTCTTTTAGATTTAGGAAGGATCTTAGAGACCTACTTTTATTCTTCATACATTCACTAACATGGGAAAATACCTTAAGAGTTTTAAAAGAAAAATAAAACATTTTTCTTATACTCAGGGTTTACAACAATAAAAAGCTTAATCGATCTCTGCACGTTTTAATTTCTTCCCTTTGAAAGCATTAGACACCATACTTTAAATTTACAATAATTATTTAATTAGAGCTCATAAAATATATAATGTGGCTGGCTAAGGATATGCTGATTTTTACCTAAATGTTAACATGGTTGAGATTTATTTCCTACTATTGGCTGTCACAGAGTATTATTTATGACTTGTCCTTCTGTTGAGAAAATTATTAAGGATTTATATTGTGCTCATATAATCTATTCTGTAAAACAAGTACAGAGCAAAAAGCATGAAGGATAAGTATACACATACTTTCTAAAATGTTTTAGTTTAAATGAAGAAATTATTTTACATTTACTAAATACATTTGGAGAGGATTTACACCAACTAATTAAAAATCAGTTTGTTTAAATATTAATAAACACAATTCAGTATCAATCTTTCCTATTTAACTTAAGAAATAAGAAATTATTTTTTAAAATACACTATACATAGCCAGTTGTCACTCCCTGCCACGAGGATGAAGAGCCATCATAAGTCCAGGCCCACAGAGGGGGTAGACTTTGTGAACTAATGGTCCTTTGATAATGAAGGAAGCAGCCAGGAATGGATGAGTGAAATTAACGAGCTCTCCCTGGCCACATTTTACAAATCCACAATTGGAAGGTGTAGTTTGTGATCGGTTGCAGACTCAGTCTTCCACCATCTCCCTGTCTTCCCCAGATTGTATTGTATTTTTTTAATTTTTAAAGATTTTTTTTTTTAGATTTTAATTTTTTTTAAAGATTTTATTTATTTATTTGACAGGGAGAGACAGCAAGAGCGGGAACACAAGCAGGGGGAGTGGGAGAGGGAGAAATAGACTCCCCACTGAGCGGGGAGCCCGATGTGGGGCTCAATCCCAGGACCCTGGGACCATGACCTGCGCTGAAGGCAGATGCTTAACAACTGAGCCACCCAGGCACCCCACCCCAGATTGTATTTTAAATTGCTATTTTCAGATCCTTGAAGGTCCCATATGATTTTTTTTGCCACTGTGCCTTTGCAGCTGCTGCTTTGTCTTCTTAAAACCCCCAGAATTGTTATTAATTCTTCATGCCAAATTTTTAATAGTCACTATCTTTGGTGAATTTTATAGCTGATTCCCTCATTGTTTGTGTGTTTGGTTGGTTGGTTTTTCGGATTTTCTACCATTGATTTGTATATGTAACTTTTACAATCAGAAAACAGATTTTGTTTGTTTATACCCATCATCTCTATTTTTACGGAGCATAATAGAGATTTCCAGAAGAGAAAAGCTTATAAAAAGCGCATTTTAACTTAAGCTCAGAGTAGCAAATTGAGTAGAATATGAAGCTCAGGCAGGTCTTAAAAGTTCAGTACATGTATATCTGTTATTTCTCTGTGCTATTTCTTGTATTTTTCTTGTACACAGCCTTTATGCTGAGTACATTCTATTTTAGCATTTCCGCACATAGTACCTTGCAGAGAATTTTGCTTGACAAAAATTAACCATCTGCCACTGCTGATTTTAAATTTTATTTATCTTGTTTCAGTTTCTTCATTTCTAGGATAAAGAAATTTTGTTGGATGATCTTTATGGGACCACCCATCTCTGATATGCTACAGTGTGATTTAGGATATTGCTTTATAACTGCTTCCTAATCTCCATTCTCTACTTCCCTCCAGCCCACTCTAAAATTGTTACCAGAGGGGCGCCTGGGTGGCTCAGTTGGTTAAAGCAGCTGCCTTCGGCTCAGGTCATGATCCTGGAGTCCCAGGATCGAGTTCCGCATCGGGCTTCCTGCTCAGCGGGGAGTCTTCTTCTCCCTCTGACCCTAGCCCCTCTCATGTGCTCTTTCTCGCTCTCTCAAATAAATAAATAAAATCTTAAAAAAAATAAAAATAAATAAAATAAAATTGTTACCAGATTAATCTTCATGATGTATAAGTGATCAAATCTAACCTCTTCTGGAATGGGAAATACTAAAATGTTAGTAGCTTTCTTCATGCATTGGGATTATTATGGATTATCACTTATTAAAAGCCTACTAAATACTTGTTAAAGAAAAAATGTCTGGTACATTCTTAAACTTTCTTAGAACTAGGGATACTGAATTGATTCCAAATTTATGCATCTCACACTAGTGGGGAAGTTCAAATCCTATAATTTTGTATTTAACCTTCTTAGCTAATATATGTACATGTATCTTCTAATGTTAATTTCCCTCATGCAGAATATGGATCTTCCAAGCAGAACTAGTTTTTTATTTCTCATGTTCATTCCCAGAATCCCAACACTTCTCCATCACTGCCAGTTTGCAGTTACTTTCCTCCCTTTCTCACATATCTATTTATCTTTCAATACTCAGCTGTTACCTAAAAATTTTTACCCAACTCTCTCCTTCACTTTGTATGGCAAATTACTTTTCCACCTTGCACTATAATTTATTTAGGTGCATATGTCACTCTCCATTAGACTGTCCTCTATTAGACTGTCACTCTTGAAGGCAGGAAGTAGTTTAAAAGCATAGGCTTTAGAGTCAGACCGCACACTATCATTTACCAGTTATGCCTACTTAGACAAGTTACCTGTTTTCTCTAAGGCTTAGTTTCCTTATCTGCAAAAGGAAGATGTCAGTAATGACTTCTTTACAGAGTGACTGTAAGACTTAAATGAAATAATGTTTATGAAGTACTTAGTACCTTGCTTGGCACGTTGATCAGTGTCCAGTAAATCTGATGCATTCTTAATAATATTGTTTTATTATATAATTAAAATTATGTTAATAATCCCTCCTTCTAACCTGTGACCTTTTGCAAATAACTTACTACCCATGTAGTAAGTTTTTTATACATATTTTTAGAAAAAAATTAATAAATGTTGAATAAAGGACTATAGAAACTCAAAAGAGGGAGTAATTTCATTCTGATCATGGGATTGAGGAAGACTTGGTTGTAGTTGGCATTTAAATTTTCACATCTGAGGTATGATTTTGACAGAAATGAGCAAGAGAGGGGCATTTGAAACCAGGAGAATAGCATGCAATTTCTGAGAGAAGTGCTGTCTTAGCTAAACATTAATAATAAACCTACTTCATAGGGTTTTGTTTTGTTTTTTGGAGAATAAGTGCATTTAAAATACCAACATAGTAAGAATACTATAAACATTAGTTATTGTAACAACTCATACATAGACTGTAAAATGATGAGAAAAACTCGTGTGTGTGTGCGCGCGCGCATATATTCTTCCATGTCAGCTTGAAGGACCATTGTATGGCAACATTTCCTTAATGTTGTTTGCAATACCTGTTAGAAAGTAACAAGATAGCATTTATTTAAAAATACTGTTTATTTCAGCTACATATTATTCTTCCTGTTCCTTTGAATTAGCGAGACAGTACTTTGCAAGTGGTTTTCAAATTATCAGCTGTTAGGGATTATCATACCATTGTTTCTCATTGGTTTAGCTAAATTCGAGAGAAAACGATCTAAGTGACAGCTTACAACAGCTGCAACTGCTTGATATGTAAAACAATCAAAGGATATATATTATGTGAAGTCCATGGTCACTTTTTTTTGTTAAAGATTTTATTTATTTGAGAGAGAGAGAATGAGAGATAGAGAGCACGAGAGGGAAGAGGGTCAGAGAGAGAAGCAGACTCCCCGCTGAGCAGGGAGCCCGACGTGGGACTCGATCCCGGGACTCCAGTATCATGACCTGAGCCGAAGGCAGTCGCTTAACCAACTGAGCCACCCAGGCGCCCATGGTCACTTTTTTTTTAATTAAACGCAAGTCTTGAATTATAGTATTTTCTATAGCAATGTAACCAAGATTTTTTTTTGTCATATCCTCTTTAAACTTTTTATTTTGATATACTTTTCAGACATAGAAAACTTGTAAAAATAGTGCTAAGAATTCTCATATACCCTTTACCCAATGTTAACGTTTTACCATATTTATTTATTTCCTCCTGCCCACCCCTTTCCTCTTCCCTCCCTCATTTTCTCTTGACTGTTGAGATAGTTGCAGACATGATGCCCATTATTTGCTCCTGAATAAGTTAGGCGTGTGTTTCCTAAAAACAAGAAAAAACAAGGACATTGCTTAAATAACAGAAAAAATAATTATCAAAATTATGAAGTTAACATTGATACAATACTACAGGCCTTATTCAGATTTTGCCATTTGTCCTAATAATGACCTTGATAGCAAGAGAAAAATCGCATATTATGGATTACATTTAGTTGTCATATCTCTCTCTCTCTCTCCTCAGTCTTTGTCTTTCTTGACCTTGACATTTTTGAAGAACATAGGCCAGTTACTTTGAAGAATGTCCCTCAATTTGGATTTGTCTGATGTTTTTTAATGATTAGATTCAGGCAATGTATTTTGAGCAGGAATATTACAGAAGTGATATTATTCTCTTCTCAGGGCATTATGTCAAGAGGACAACAAAAATCTTAACAGATGAGTATTAGTTTGGAAAAGAAACACTATTATAATTCTTTTAGAATATTTGCCAATTTATACTTCTCAGGTCTTTTATTTTTATTTTGTGTTTTTCACTTTTCAGGCTATCAGTAAAATATTCAGTAAGGAAAGCACTTTCTGTGCAGTGTTCTCTGCCAATTATTGCAGTTTATCAATATATTTATTGTTAAATGAAGATAAATATAGAAAGATACTCTTTAGTAAGAGATTTAGTATTTGTGCCAATAAATGATGACATGGGTTTGTTATGAAACAGAGCATTACAGCACTTTTTTTCTTTGTTTTTGATGGATATAAACAAAGGGCTTGAAGTAAGTAATTGGTTTGAGGATTTACTTTTACCAAATTTTGCCACCAAAGTCTGGGACCACGAAAAAGAAAAAAAAAATTGAGGCATTTCCTATTAACATTAATTTAGTATTGGTTAGCTTTTCAGACATTGAAGGGAAGTTGTTTTCTGTTAGGTCAGAAGTAATTTTAAATCAGCAGTACTCTTTATATAGATAAATACATAATACTCAGACTCTAAACCTGATCTTTCTTTTTTACTTATTTTCCCCTCTACAGAGAAAAAAGTACTGCCTGAATACAAAACCTGCTGCACAGATGTTGTATCTAATTACTTGTTTCATATTGTTCCTTGCAAACAAATACATGTTAATAATAATGAATAATCAACCTTGCTTAACAAGAGCAGCACAAAATGTGTTTCTACCATTTCCCATGATGGATAGACTCTGGAGTGCTTCAAAGATGGTGTCCTCACCACATTGGTGGCCCATAGCTTATTAACAGCAACCTGCTCCAAATGATGAAGTGTGAAATTGATGAGCCCCGCAGGGAATTTGATCTGAGCTTTCCAGGCTGTCTTACAATATTCAGTTGCTGTGTTCATTGGCTCACTTGTTTCCCTAAGGCCTCTCTTCATGGTGCTCTGGAAAATTTTTCCTGGCTAAGTTAACATATGTGCTACTGTGTCTGGCTAGCAACCAGATTGCTAGGATCAAGCTTCTAGGAAATTTTACTAGGTTCTGTTCCCCAGCTGGTAACAGGAAGTCTGAGCCTCATAAAAGCTGACTGGACAGAGACAAATGGATGAAATATTTGAGCGGACCATTATGAGAGAGCATAGCATTATGAGAGACCAAGAAAGATCAAAAGAGAAAATGTACTGTTATCACCTCCAACCCTTTTTTCAAAGCTTTTACAAATTAGTTTGTTAGTGATTCATACAGTTAACACAAGTCTGAACAGTTTGAGAAGGATTAATTTGTAATTTTCATTGACTTATGAAATTGGTCAATTAGCCGAATTACACATAGATAAATTTGGCAGAGTCTAAAAGTACAGTATATATTATATTGTTAAAATTCATTTCAGAAATTTTTATTTCTAGAATTATTTTCCTTGTGGTTTTTTTTGAAAAGTCAAGATATTCTTATGTTCCTTTAGTATTAGTAGAAAAATTCTAGGGAGGTAGGACAGAGGCATGCAAATATAAACTTAGTTTTTAAGCAGGCGTAAATGTAAAGCCATCTCTTAGCTGTACAATCCCATGCAAATTAGCTAATCTCTCCAAGCCTTAGATTTCTCAGCTCAGAGAATTATGCTATTTATTTACCTCCCATCATTAAGAAAAATAATATGTAAACTCTCTTGCACAGTGCCTAGCTTTACTCTCACCCAGTACTGTGATATTTCTGTTGAGACACAGAGAATGGAAAAGAAATGTTAGCACTACCTGGTATTGTATTTTATCATGAGATCTTATTTTTCTTTGAACTTCTGAAATTTAATTTTTCTTCCTTTTGAAACAAAAATGGCTCTGTGGATCTATTCGCATTCTTAGGGAATATTCTGCAGCAGAAGAGAAGTTGAACAGGCGAGCAGGGAAAGGTGAAGATATTTCTACAGGTGAGGGAAGGAAGAATTAAAACATGAACATATATTTGGTAAGGTTTTGAAAGATGAAATCTAAATTTTCCAATTTGGGGGGGTCATTTATAACCTTGACTCTTAGTTTCTGAAACTGTTTATGTTTTGCTTTGTCAAAGATCATACAGGTGTGGGAGAAGCAGCTCTAAGTGAGCCATTCACACAGTTGCCAGGGCTTGCCTTCCAGAAAGGTGTGCAGCATCTCAGTGGGGGGCAATTCACATTTTGAAGCCCAAAGACGCTTCCCAGCAGGAATTGTTTTTCAGTGAGATGCCTTGAAAGATGTTTTTGCTTCATTTAAATGCCCTGTCAGAATAAATGTGCCACTTCTTGTACAGGTCTTATACAAGGTCAGCAACCTCTCTAACTCTGATCGCCCCCAGCAACACTAAGCAGTGGTCATAGTTAGACCAGCAGAGTAATTGAGAGAAAAAGAAAGGAAGAGGAGAATATAAGGAGCAGGGGAAGAGAAAGAAGGAAAAAGGAGACAAAAAAGTCACTTGTGGCTTCTTAATACATGGGAATTATGATTGCTTCAGAATTCTTAATAATCACCTCTGATCTTTTGTCTTAATAAATATACACAGAATTTATTTCAGATTTTTCATTTCAAGTTATATGGAAAGAATTACTGAGTTTTTTGTGTATCTTGTATATAAAAAAAGAACCCTACCAATTTGGCCTACCCTCAAGTACTTTTTTTTAATGTCAAAGTCATCTCGTCGTTAATAGCAACTGTGCCAGAACATAAATTCACCTTATTTGTACAGAGCACTTTTCACATTCTTTCCTTCTGTTTGAGATGGACAGTTTGTTCGAATTTTGACCTTTCTTGCTCTTAGAGGCATAAGTTTGAACTGATTTATTTGGATAAGATTGGATATTGCACCTGGTGTGGATAATACTAGATTACATCTTCAGGAAATTGAACTTTTCTTTTTACCCTTTAGAACAAACAGCTTTCTGAAATGAGTATGTTAGGAACAGTGTTAGCTTTTTTTTTTTTTAACTTTACTCTGTTGCAAAGAATCTTTTACTTTTACCAAAAAAAAAAAAAAAAAAGGTTTCCTATTGCTTTAGCAAGATGATGTATACATTTTCTGAGACTAAATTTCCTGGTATGTTCTTGATAAAATTCAGTGGGTTTTGTTGTGGACATGTATGCTTTAAAACTTTTTTTACTTTAGTGTAAGTCAAACTTAATGGAAAATTGCAGAACTAGTGCAAAAACTCAAATTCACCAAGTTTCAGAAACTATTTGCTTTATTGTTATGCTCACTTTCCCTCTCTCTTTCTTTCCTGCTCTGTATCTAGATGTGTGTGTGTGTATAGATATATATATGTTGTTTTTCTTGAACCAGTTAAAGGTTCATTGTAGATGTTTTGTTCCTTTAGCCCTTATATTCTTTTACATAACCACAATAGAATGATCAAAATCAGGAATTTTTACATTGATACTATACTATCTCCATAACATGTATTAAAATTTCATGAGTTTTTCCAATAATGTCTTTTACATTTATCTTTTTTATCTGGTTCAGGAATGCAATCCAGGATCATATCGTATTTAGTTTTCATGTTTCTTTAGTTTCCTTTAATCTAGAATGATTACTAGGATTTTCTGTCATTTATGACCTTGATATTTTTTTGAAGAGACATTTTTGAAGAGTACAGGAATTCCTCATCACATTTCATTTAATGTTCATTGATGATTGTTGTCTGAATCAATTGCTATTAATTAGTATAATGTTTACAAGATGGTGATTTTCTAGCATTCATCATTCCTCTATATTTATTAATTGGAAAACTAAGGAATATACTTATTTATTTATTATTCTCTGTATTTATATCAGTATGAATTCCTGGATTCTTATTTTTCAATGGGTTATATTCCATTATTATCATTATTGATTTTGATACTCAGGTTATCCTATTTGGCCAGCAGGAGCCCCTTCCAACTGACTCCTACATCCTTTTGACATGTCCTCATCATTCTTGGAGTACTTCATTAATTTCTGTCACCATAGAGTGTTCCATAGGCCTAGATACTCATGACCCTGGATTATGAAAAGCCTTCTGAGATACAACACCAAAATCACAAGCAACAAAAGAAAGAATAGATAAATTAGACTTAAAATTTAAAAACTTCTCTACTCCTGAGAGCATCATCATCAAAAAAAAAAGATAACTACATAATGCTAGACATAATGAGATAATATTATTGCAAATAATATATCTGATAAGGGACTTGTATCCAGAATATATAAAGAACTATTTTCTCAATAATCAAAAAGTCAAATAACCCAATTAAAAATGATCAAAGAAAAATATAGATAAAGAATCTGAGTAGACATTTCTTCAAGGAAGATACATGGATGAACAATAAGCACATAAAAATATGTACAACATCATTAGTCATTAGGGAAATGCAAATCAAAAGCACAATGAGATATCACTTTCCACCTAATATAATGGCTGCAAACCAAAAAAAAAAAAACATAATAGCAAATGTTGGAGGGTACAGCTGACCCTTGAACAACATGGGGAATTAAGAGCATGAATCCTTTGTGTGCCCTACCATCCCACCCACGCAGTCAAAAATCCGTGTATATTTTTTGGTTCCCCCAAAACTTTACTACTAATAGCCTTCTGTAGACTGGAAGCCTTACCAGTAAGGCTTAAACAGTCGAGTAATACATTAAACAGTCGAGTAACACATATGTTGTATATGTATTATATAGTGTATTCTTACAATAAAGTAAGCTAGAGAAAAGAAAATGTTATTAAGAAAATCAAAAGGAAGGGAGCAGCTGGCTGGTTCAAATCAGTAGAGCATGCAACTCTTGATCTCGGGATTGTAAGTTTGAGGCCCACATTGGGTGTAGAGATTACTTAAAAATAAAATCTTAAAAAATTTTTTTTAAAAAAGAAAATATAAAGGAAGAGAAAATACTTTTATAGTATTGCTACATTTACTTAAAAAAAAAAATCCACATATAAACGTGCCAGTGCAGAACAACAACTCATGTTGTTCAAGGATCAACTGTGTATAAAGAAACTGGTATCCTACACTGCTGTTGGGAATGTAAATGGTGCAGCTACTCTGGTAAGCAGTTTGACAGTCCCTTGAAAGGGTAAACATGATCATATGACCCAGCAATTCCACTTTTATATGTACACCCAAGGGAAATGAAAACATATATCCATATGAAAACTTATACAATGAATGTTCATGTGTGTGTGATATGTGATATATGAATTAACAGTAATATATTTATGTTATTTATATATATTGAGAATTGGGAACGTGCTCAAAATATTTTTTTAAGATTTTATTTATTTATTTATTTATTTATTTATTTATTTATTTGACACAGAGATAGAGAGAGCCAGAGAGTACAAGCAGGGGGAGCGGCAGAGGGAGAGGGAATAGCAGGTTCCCCGCTGAGCAGGGAGCCCTATGCGGGGCCCCATCCCAAGACTCTGGGATCATGACCTTAGCCGAAGGGGCAGACGCTTAACCAACTGAGCCACCCAGGTGCCCCTCATAGTATTTTTTTACTGGTAAGGGATTAAGTATTCAGAAGGGTTTGGAGAGCATGACCTTAGAGCAGTGGTTCTTATATTTTTGCATGCACCAGATTTAACAAGGGTGTTTGTTAAAAGAACAGATTTCTGGGCCCCAACCTCAGTGTTTCTAGTGCAGTAGGCCTAGGATGGGGCCTGAAAATGTGCATCTAACCAATTTCCAGATGATACCAGTGCTGCTGGTCCAGGGGCCTGCTTTGAGAACTTCATTTGTTGTCTTTTGTCATGGTAAAGCTTACCTAGGAGGCTTGTTAAAGTATTTGTTTTTCAGGACCCATCCCTAGACATGAAGAATCAGTAGGTCAGGGTTTGGCTGCAGATGTTGCACTGACAGTGACCACAGGTGATTCTGACTGAGCAGGCCTGAGGACCATCACTTCGTGAGAAACACTGCTCTGGGGCTCACAAAGTAGAGTGATGGGATGCGTGTGTCAGGATGGAATAGCATTGTCCCTTGCAGGAACTGGGAAACTATTCTTCACATACCCTCACAGACTGGGGATAAATTCAGAGTCAGGAAAATTCTCTTAAGATTTCCTCTTAAAGGACATTGAAAGAAACATGAATGAGTGAGAAGCATCCAATAATAAAATAGAAATATTTAGGAGCTGGACTCAGACTTCCATTTTGCTTGCAAACATGTTTTCAGGATTATAGATATTATGTACAGTATCCTTTTTTGGTACCATTATTATGTATTAAAATCTAAACATTTAAAACTGTCTCTTTTTCATTAGGACATCATAATTTTTATACGCATTTATTGGCTAAAACATTGGCAAAATCAAAGGAGGAAAAATATTCATCCCTGGTCTCACTATAATTGTAAAACTTCTGAATTTCTTGACAGTGTTTCTGTTTGTTTATTTGTTTTTGTTTTTAAGGCAGAGTTGTATTGTTGTTTTTACTGATTTCTCGGTTTCTTTACTCTGTATTAGTGATGAAACTGTATATGCATTTTTATTTCCTTTTCCCCCTGAATTATTTATTTGTCATAAATTAATTCCCTGTGATTTTATGAATACTTTATAAGCATAAGCTATTGGATTATAGTTGTCCCACCATTTATTTTATGTTTTTGATATTTAAGAGTAACAGTTCATACATTTTCATCAGATTCCATAGAATATTGTAACTGGAAGTTGCCAAAGTTGATTTCAGCTTTCCCATTTTAGAGATGATTAAACTGACTTTCCGAAAGTCACAAAGTTAACAAGTGGTAGAGAAAGGGCTAAAACCCCCTTTTATTCCATGTGTTGTACTATTTTCTTTAGTACCTTAAAGTTGACTAGAAAGAGAGATTTAAATCTATCACTTTGCTAGTTATTTTCTGTCTGTCCAACCTGATCTTTGTTTCTTTTTCCTTTTTTTTCTACCTGTTTTTGGATATTCTGAGTATTTTTTATGATTCCATTTTTATCTCCACTATTGACCTGATGGTTATATCCTACCTTTTAAAAAAATGTTAATAGTGGGGTGCCTGTGTGGCTCAGGGATTGAGCCCCATGTCAGGGCTCCCTGCTCAGCGGGGTCTTCTTCTTCCTCTCCCTCTGTCTCTTGCCCTCCTCACTCATGTGCTCTCTCTCACAAATAAATAAATGAAATCTTAAAAAAAATGTTAATAATTTCCCTAAGGTTTAAAATATACATCATATACATCTTTAGTTTATCACAGTCTACCTGCAAATACTATTTTTAGGAAGTGCTTTGGAGTAAAATAAAATCAGGCACATAACAGACACATAGTTTGAGTAAAATATATCTTGTTGACAGCATTTTGTACTTTGTTGACATTTATAATAATAAAATAAATATATTTCTTATGTAATAACTAATTTTTTTTTAATGCAAAGGCTACCAAACCTCTTGTATTCCCAAATATGTCAGATTTCTGAAGTGGACAAATGTGAATTTTGGAATATTTAATTAGCCTTTATAGACATCCCATTAATAATACATACTTTATAAGGACAACATTTTCCAAGTTTTTCTTCTTAATAGCAGTGTTTCTAATAAAGTAGACTCAGGGCCATAGCATATCCAGGAGCAAATGAACAAATGTGGAATCTTACTTCAAAACTACCATGGATTTTTGGACTGTGAATTTTACCATAAGATCATGAAAGGGGCACCTGGGTGGCTCAGTTGGTTGAGTGTCTGCCTTCTGCTCAGGTCATGATCCCAGGGTCCCGGGATCAAGTCCTGCATCATGCTCCCTGCTCTGCGGGGAGTCAGCTTCTCCCTCTCCTCCCCACTCCCGCTCTCTCTCGCTATCTCTGTTACTCTCTCTCTCTCTCTCTCTCTCTCTCAAATAAATAAATAAAATCTTAAAAAAAAATCATGAAATTGGAGTTTGTATGTCTGTGTGATTTCTCTTTTTATGCATTTACTACCAACATTAATATTGTCTTTGAAACTTAGAGCTTCTAGAAAGGAACTCAAAAAATTATTTAATCTAAACGTTTTTTTTAACAGAGAAGAAAATAGATTGTACCACTAGTTATTTATTGCTGTACCCCCAAAACTTAACTGGCTTATAACAACTAACATTTATTTTCTCAGTTTCTGTGGTTCAGGAATCCTGGCAAAGCTTACTTGGGTCCTCTGGCTCAGAGCCTCTCGCAGGCCTGCAATTACTGTGTCAGCTAGGCTGTGGTCTCACCTCAAGCTCCATTTGGAGAGGTTTCTCTTCCAATCCCATTTGCATGTCTTTTGGCACGATTCATTTCTCAAGAACTGTTGGAATGGAGGGTCTTGAGTCCTCACTGGCTCATGGCTGGAAGCATCAGTTCCTATAGGCATCTTCATAGGGCAACTCACGGCATGGCAGCTGGTTTCCCTCAGAGTGAGCCAGAAAGAAAGCAAGCTAAAGAAGGAAATCAGTCTCTTTATGACTTAAACTTTGAAATATCCCATCATCTTTACTGTATTCTGTTTATTAGAAGTGGGTCACTAGTTTCAGCCCACAGTCCACAGGAGGTGATTACACTAAGGTGTGAATACCAGGAAGGGGGGATCATTGAGAGCCATCTTGGAAGCTGCCTAGCCCAGAGACAGAGAAGTGAAGTACCCAAAGTCATACATACAGTTTTTAGTGGCAAAGCATAGTCAGCTCTCTGATATCTCACTTC
Source organism: Callorhinus ursinus (assembly GCF_003265705.2). Lineage (NCBI taxonomy): Eukaryota > Metazoa > Chordata > Mammalia > Carnivora > Otariidae > Callorhinus > Callorhinus ursinus. Next base: position 86,762,726 of record NW_027397066.1, read on the forward strand.
TCAGCCCACTGTGCTTTTACATTTTAGTCATGAAAAAGGAATTGATGACATGATAACCCTTTCTCTTTAAGAGGAGAGACTGCTTTTAATTCTCTCCAACCCATGAGATTATGTATAATAATACAATAAGGGGAAAATGAAGAGAGGGAAGGCATAGCATACTATCATTAGTGATTTTGCTTTCCTACTCAATAGAAATCTGTGCCAAGTATAGAAGCAAATTTGTAAGGGAGAACTTAGAGATCTCCCAACTAAACCTTCAAAACACCAGACCTGGATTTCTTAGTTGGGTGTGTCTATAATACACTTACATTTTAAAAGAAAATGATAGATATGAACATTACTATGCTATACAAGTCCTTACATAAATTACAGTATGGTACAAATAAAATGTTGATGCTACGTGGAGGTGTTAATATGATTTTAAAATATGAAAGACTTGGATCTAGTAGTGCTATTTGCTATCAAATACTGGGGAATAAATGTTCTAGAGTGGTAGGGGCTGGAGAGCAAGAGAGGACACACCCAATTGGTGGTTTGGAAAAAGGATGTACAAGGAAATAAGCAACACAAATTATCACCACTGCCTTCTTAATTTTATGTCCTTAGTGCACTTGTTGGTTCTGAAAGAAGTTATAAGAATCAATATCCAGTCATTCTTATTGTTTTATCACTATCATAAAGCGTGGCTCGTTAATATACACCCAGCAAAGAATGATTTGTTATGTCTCTACTCAGGTTCCATTTTCTCATTTAGGAAAAGTGAGTGATCTTTCTCATGGCCTAAAAAATAGTCCATGACAAAACTAGAAGACAGCCATTTCTCTGATACAGACTGTGATGTCTGCTAAGAAAAAAAGAACTAGAAATGTTAAGATATAGAACTATTTGGTTGTTGATGAGTAGAACATCTTTTTAAAAAAATGCTTTTAAATGCTCCCTCTTGTCATTGAGATGTCTCAGTGCAAAAGTTATTCTTTCAGAAGGCCATTCCCCGACCACCCTGTCTAAACTTGCTCCTGCCCCTACTACTGTCATTGTCAGGTTTTCCTGGGTAATTTTTTATAGCCTGATCTATTTTTTTAATTATTATCTTTCCTCTCTCCCCACGAGAATATATACACCTTGAGAAGAGGTACTTTTTCTTTCTCGCATACTACTGGATTTCTAGAACTTTTAAGTTCCTAAAACATAATAGTTGTTTAATACTTATTTGTTGAATGAATAAGTAACTATCCCAAATACATAGAGCAAAAGAATCTAGATGTCAGAGCCTTGCAAACTTTTAACCTTAGTGTGTCTGTAAGTTTTTCTCACAAGACCCTTAGACTAATGAAATGAATGTGGCAGGATTGATGGTTGAAACCTATGAACTATCTTATCTAGTAGTTGTGTGGTATCCAGTAAATGTTCATACAGCTGTGTTTCCTTTGGAAATTTAAAATACCCTACAGTACCCCCTGTGAGTTTGCTGTAGCTTCCTGGAGAACCATAATCTAAAATGGTTTATTATATGTTTTTAATACCATAAATTGAAAGCCCGGATGTTCAGGGAAGAGGCTCAATCTCTTTGATGAAGTCATGAGTACAGGGAGCATCAGAATCATTAGCAGGTCAGGGTCAGATGCATCGACCTGGAGGAATCAATCACAGTAAATACTTAAGAAGTTAGAATTAGGATATATTTAAAAATACTAGAGTAAAATCAGTACATGCAACAAAAACACTTGTGAGCTTTTTTTTTTTTTTTTTTCCCATGCAGCGCCTGAGGAGTGCCTGCCTAGCGCTTCATCTCCTAGTGGGTCTTCTCTTCCCTAACTCTTTATGGATATTTCACCCCAGATTGTTCAGCACCCCCTGGTTCTGCACAAGACCTTGCTTTGGGGTGAAGATTAAGACAGAATGAAATTGTTTACAAAACATGAGAATTAAATAGCTTATATTTCTAAGTACACTGTAATACCAAGAGCTTTTCAAGATATTTTTTGCCTGTATTCAATTTTCAGGTTTTAATAAAATGTCAAATAAATATTCAGCTTTGTACTCCAAGCACTTTAAGTTATTTTTAGTTTCATTTCTTGCCCTTCTAACGGTTTAATTGCTGAAGTGTCTTTAAGGGTTATATTAGTATATATCTTAATAATTATATTACTTTATTTGTATTAACTTAAAGTTAATGTATATCTTAACTTTTCTAAGGATAAAATATGACTCATAAATATGTAGTATTTTAAAGATTCAACTGCATTGAGTCAAGACAAGTGAAATAATTTTAACTCTTTCCCAGAGTCAAGTTATAAATATATTTTGCTAGGAAAAAAAGAACTTCCAAAATTATAATTTTCAGACAGATGCACACTGGTGTGGTAGAAGGAGAGTTGTAGAAGACAGAAAATCCATGTCCTACCTCAGCTCTGCTGCTTATTAGTGGCATAACCTTGGGCATGACTGTAAACTTGCATAATTTTTCTCATTTGCAAAAATTGAGGACAGTTTTCCTATCTTCATGGGATTATTTTAATAATTTTTTAAAGTTTCCACTGTGTTATATAAATGACATAAAATATGCTTTTAGAAGCATTTGAGAAGTGACATTCTTTTCCACTTTGTAATTCAAGCTAGCCACATTATCTCACGGAGCCTCAGTTTCACATCTATAAAATGGACTTGCTAATACTATTCTCATAGAACTATTGGAATAATAGTTGGGAATAATGCCTTGTAAACTGCAAAAGAGTAGGCTGGCATGAGTTGATTTTAGTATCAAAACTGTAGTCTTAAGTATAAGGTAGTATTATCATGTCGAGCTGGATTTCCTTGCATTGAAAATGGGCCAGATGACACATAAGATCCCTTGTAAATCTCTTGTAAAATGATCTACATAAAATAGCATTATTTTTAGACTTATGAACTTTTACTGCTGGAAGGAAACTTAGAAATCATCTCCTTAAATGTCCTCTACATTATTCTGGCTTTAATGATGCTCAGTCCAACAGCCAGTTTTATGTGCAAAGGCACATAAACTCAAAAAGCTTGTTTTTATGAATAAGAAGAGCCTACAGTTTTCATGGCATAAAGCTTTTTAATGTTGAGATCAATGGTGTAATAAAATCTGTAATCTTAATGTATATAAATCTAAATTAGAATTTGTTAAAATAGCCAAGCTTCTGATGAATATTTTTTTGTAACAGCTTAAGAGCACTGCTAACTGATATGTATTAAATTCTTACCATATGTGAGGCTTTAGAATTGTTATCTCTTAACCCTCCTCTAATCAGTCACTACCCATTAATTGTAGGTGAAACATCCCTAATCTGTAACAAGCTATAATAATTAGGTGCTCACTAGTATATTTAGTATGCGGTAACACCAGACTGCTTATATTCTTTAAGCTTATTGACTAAGTGTTATCTCTGATCAAAATGTATTCAAGTGAGCAAATAGATTTTGAATGTTGTTTTCACTTGGGTCCTTGAGCATTCTTTTTTTTTTTAGCCACCTGGTAGGTTGGTAAAATAGGGCAACAAAAGATGGAGAGAGGTTGAAAGGTAGCAGTTTTCCTCCACATATCTTTTTATACTTGGGAATTCAGAGCCCTTATCCTCAATCCCACTGTCTTTTAAGAAAATTTCTGAATGGTGCCTCCATTGTCATCCTCTGGAAAACAAAGAAAAGGTAAGAGAATATAATAATACTTTGTTTGAAATGTTGCCTTGATTTCTTCTCTAAATGATAAATCAGTTGGATGCCAAGTGATTACTGACTACTTGGAAGAGTAACTGCTGAGTTACTGGAAAAGTAAATAACCAGAAAGTCTGAATGGTAAAAGCAAGAGATATTATTGTCAGTTGGTTCCTCTCAGCAGTACAATTCACTTTTACTTAAAATCATCAAAAATATCCATAAGAAAAATGAGTAGTAAAAGTTAGCCACTCATGTGAGAAAAAAAAAAAAGGAATGGGAGAAGGGGTAACTGTTGAAGAACAAAATATATAAGAGACATATTGACAATCAATATAAAGAACTCATTTCAATTTTGACTCAAGTAAATCAATTACAAAAGGATATTTTTTGCACACAAACTGAGTATTAGATGATATTAAGGAATTTGCACACAAACTGAGTATTAGATATTAAGAAATTATTACTAATTTTGTTGGGTGTGATATAATGATTATATTAGAAAAAAGAAAGCCTTTATCTGTTAGAGATACATACTGAAATATTTAGAAGTGAAATAATATGACTGGGGTTTTCTTTAAGATTATCTCAGGGGAAATATTCAGGTATGGGATAGATGGAACAAGATTTGCAAAATAATGCTATTTATTGAAGCTGGGTGATAAGTAACATAGAATATCATTATACTATTCTCTCTGCTTTTGCATATTTTTTTAAATTCCCATATTAAATTTTTAAAAAATTAAGAGAGAAACAATGTTAGCCACTTTCAGCAAAATATTGATCATGGTTGTTGGTGATTATCAGCTGCAAAGTTAATTATGCCACTGGATGGTTTCAGAATTAAAGAATCTTGCCTCAGATTTTCTACAGCATTCTGTTGTGGAAAATGTCTAGTTTTCTCTGTAACAGCCCCATATTCTTGGTAGAGAGCAGAATCAAAATCCTGACTATCAACTTTGTATGAAAATGTCCTCTCATCTATTAAGTTTTCAAAAGCTATCTCTGTGTGTAATCTTTTTATCTTCAAGTTTAATATGGATAAAACAGAATAAAATAGGGGCACCTGGGTGGCTCAGTTGTTAAGCGTCTGCCTTCGGCTCAGGTCATGATTCCAGGGTTGTGGGATCGAGCCCCACATCAGGCTCCCTGCTCAGCTGGGAGCCTGCTTCTCCCTCTCCCACTCCCCCTGCTTGTGTTCCCTCTCTCACTGTCTCTCTCTCTCTCTGTCAAATAAATAAATAAATAAATAAATAAATAAATAAATAAATAAATAAACCAGAGTAAAATAAAGAACACACAAAATTACAGCTAACACGTAGAGAGAAAAGCAAGAACAGATGGGAATGCATGGTGAAAGGGAATTAAATTGCACAAGGTATCACTGACCAGAACCAAATGTAACTATATTATCAACGGAGAAAATTCTCATGAAGTGGCTAATTTCATATGTAGAAAAATTATAGACACATGATAAAAAATATTGTGGAATGAGGCACCTGGGTGGCTCAGTCGTTAAGCGTTTGCCATCGGCTCAGGTCAATCGAGCCCCGCGTCGGGGTCCCTGCTCCGCGGAGAGCCTGCTTCTCCCTCTCCCACTCCCCCTGCTTGTGTTTCCTCTCTCACTGTGTCTCTCTCTGTCAGATAAATAAATAAAATCTTTAAAAAATATATCGTGGAAGATATTACCAAAATCTCCTTTGGTCACTCAAACATTAAGCCTCGCTGCTATTTTGCATTCTTCCCAAAGGAAATATTTCCTTTTCTAAAAAACAGTGTATTTCAGGTTTTATTTTAAAATTATGAAAGTGACATAATAACATACCAGAAAGCTTTTGAAAAGAGACATACTATACAAATCCAATACCTGGTATCATTTGTGTTTCACTCTTTCCAGTCTTTTTATTTGCATATCATGCAATCATACAGATAGAATACATGGCCTGATTTTTTTCACATGAAGTTAATTAGCATCTTCCGTATTTAAATCTTAAATCCTTTGCAATCTCCCAGACTCTCTGAAACGTATCTTTTGTTCATGAATACAGTAATAAAGACATTCTCAGAAGTCCTAATTATGCTTTGGGTCTTAAAGAATAATTGTCCATTGGTTTCTTAGTTTGCTTAAATATTATTTTATTAGGACTAACTTGGACACCCAATTCATATACAATATATTTGCTTAAAGTGGGTATGTGCAAGAGCAACAGAGAGAAGAACAAAAAAAAAAAAAAAAAGAAGAAGGAGGAGGAATCGATGGAATTGGGCTCTATTTTGTACACCAAATCTTGTGCTTTGACATGTTCACTTCTTAGGCTGATCTACAGTTAGAAAGTTTTCATTCCAGTACTCCTACATGAGATAAACAACCCCTCTTGAATATATTACATTGTTCAAATGGCTTGCTTACCCAGAGATCTCACTGAAGCAAGTGGTGTGATTCACAATTCAGTGATCCACATTTGAGATTTGCCTAGGTCAGCTCTGGGTAAGAAGGTAAATTCTCCACAAAGGCAACCTCTCTCCTTTTTATGTTGAAGACAGCTGCCCATCTCATCTTTGGAGCATTACTTATTTGCAGTTGTAAGAAGAACCCTGCTGAGCCACTAAAAATATTTAAGTAGTCATCGCTGCCAAAGAAGGTTCAAACGAAGTAGGAATTGCAGTGGGAAAAATTAAAGACAAAATTGTTTGTCTTTTGATTCTAGGTTGGCTCAAACACATGACAGCTACAGCCCCCTTCCACCCCACTTATCGGGTTTTAAAGACATAGATTTTTTCTCTTGATTACAATTTCTAAATGAAATATTCTTTCTTAGCTTAACTTGCTAAACTCTGAGAAAAGAACTCTATGTACTGCATATTTGGCCACATTTCAAGTTTATATATCAGCGCCAATCGGAAACAACCTGTTGCATTAAAACAAGTCTCATGAGAATTGGATTGTACATAAATATGCCAAAATATAGCTTCTTATATCCAGGGACACTGTATAAAAATTTTTTCTTCCCCTTCTCTGTAATAGACCTTTCACCTGAAAATTAGAATTTGCACCAAAATTGTTCTCACCAAAACCAAAAGAAGTAAGTATTTATACCTGACATTTCAGAAACATAATGACTCATTAGAACGGTGGTGTTCTTTTGCTCTGGTGGTGCCACATTTTCCTGATGTTTCTCCTGCCTCTTGGGAGTTCCTTCTAGATGTCTCTTGCTGGCTCCTTCCCTACAGGGTGATGTCCTTGGCCCTCTTTGCTTCTAATCCTTTCTCTCTCTCTCTCTCTCTCTCTCTTTTTCACTTCACAGCTTCAGTTCATGAATCTCTCAAATCTATATATATATTTTTTTAAAGATTTTAGTTTCAACCAGATCTTTGACATCCAGACTGAATATCCAGTTGCCACATGGAATTTCTCACTGACCTCTGCCAAAACCGCTCTTCTGTGACCCCTGACTCTCTAAATCACTCTTCCTCCTGAGCCATACCAGAATCCCAGTGGTCAGGGCAAAAGCTTGGGAGCCTGTCAAACCCAGGTTCGGTTTTGTCTCAACCACTTAGGTGTTTGATCCTGGACAAGTTGTGAGCCTATGAAAAATGAGACTTAATCCCAGGTACCTCATCAGATTGCTTTGAGGTTGACGTGAGATAATCCCTAGAGCACACAACTCTTAGCATATGGTGAATACTAGAGAAGTGGTAACTATTACCCTTGATTTCCCCCTTCCCTTCATTTCATTTTACTCCTATCCAATTAGTCACTAAATCTCATGGTTTTGTTGGTTTTTGAATTCTATCTTTCATATCCTTTCACGCCCCAGATCCCCTGTCACTACCTTGTTAAAGGCCACCATCATGTTTCATACGGATTATTGCAACAGGCTGCTAATAGGTTTCTCTGCCTGTAGTCCATTCTCTACTTCACATCTC